>NW_008704216.1:529305-556805 GCF_000326865.2 Helobdella robusta | reverse complement strand
GGATGAATGAGAAACTTACTGAATAAATCAAAAATACTTACTTTGAAATTTCAAGTTTTAATTTCTGCTTCCTAACCGCTCTTTCATATGTCAACTTTTCATTCAGGTGGGTCCACTTGAACCCCTTCAAATACTTCAAATTCCAGAGTTCATGGAACCAGGGGCTTCTTCTTTTGCCACCGATCGGTTTGTTGTTTAGTGTGAATGCAACTAGTTTGGCCACTTTTTTTCTTTCAAATTCAATCCAACCTTCTTCAAAGACACGATTTTTTTTGTTGTATTTTACTCTTGCTGGGTAGTAATTTAAAATTTAATAATTTAATTAAAAAACATGCATTCATACATCATGGATTAATCATAATCAAATTAAATTAAATGGAAATTGCCTAGCCAACCATTCATAAATATACAACAAATGCATTCAGTATTTTACCGTCGGGTTTAAGAAAAACTCTTCCGATGGCTCCGTACTGTGAGAGCATTTCACAGACTTGCTTGACATTCATACACGTTGGTACTCTACTCAAGTAGATAACTCCAGACTTTTTTTCTTTTGTTTTTGCTTTTTCCGTGGCTTTTAACTTTTTATCGCCATCTTCATCATCTTCATGGTCGTTGTTTTCTACGGCCGAAATGTCATTCTCATTTTTTTCGACGGGTTTGGAGTCGGAAAAGATTTCTTCGACTCCGTCTATCGCTTTTTTTTCGTCGGAACTCATTTTTTAATTTTTAAAAATTTTGAATAAATTTTAAACAAGTTGCAAATAATTCCTGATAATCAAATTTTTTTAATCGAGTCAATTAGAATAGGTGAAACGGGCATGAGCAAAAATAGGTGATTTGTTTTGTTTAAAAAATAACTCCACATGAGCAAAGTATAATAATTGGGTCGGCCAAAAAACATTCAATCGAACATACCTACCAAAAATTTCGAGACTTTAATAAGGCAAGAAAGACACATGGCTTTTAAATTTAATTTGATATCATTCAAAAATGAAAAATGTCATTTAAAAAACTCGGAATTTAAACAAACAAATATAACGAAATATTGACTGATCAAAAAATAATTATTAATTATTCAAAAATTACGTAACCGAAATAAAAAATAACTAGAAACCAGTGAACAATTTAAAAATAAACAGCCATTATTAAAAAGACTGTTCGAAAAGGTAAAATTTTTAAAAAATAATTGTTTTGTTGGTGTGAAGCGAAAACAAACACATAACAAAAAAAATAGTAAAAAGTTGTGAGAATATTAGTCAGTCACCTACCTACAATTAAATTACTCTCAGGGCCCTAGCTTACCTATAATGAATAACTCAACTCATCTACTTACTTACAAATTTGTATTTCTACGTTTTAGAAATTTTACACGTTTCAGGTATTTTATTTTACATATTTTAACGTTTTTATTTTACTTGAAACTTTTTAATAATGTTAAGCCCTAGCCTACCTACGATTGTTCAACTCATCTCAATCCCTAACTTACCTATGAATTAAATTAAGTCCGGTAGAGAAAATAGAAAGTTGAAGAGAAACATAACAACGACACCGAATGAATGGATGTTGTGTATGTATGTGTTGTATTGATGTGTGTGTAAATTTGCGCGCGCGTACTCTCCAGAAACTTCTTCACCCACTACGGACGAAACTCCATTGCACCGACCATCATCTGATGCGCACCGACGGAATGAATATGACTGGATACTGAAAAACAAAATTGAAAAAAAAGTTAATTCTTAAAATAAAAAACAAGCCATTGGAAAAAAGTAATAGGCAACTTATCTTACCATGAGACCACCATCATGAAACGTGCTGACTCCCGCCACAACCCACCTCTGATCATTCTGTAGACAAATTTTTTTATTGGCTTAGTAGTAAATGAATGTTAGAACGAAAGAACAAACGAATAAATGATTGAGCGAATGATTGAGTGAATGAATGAATTAATTCATCAATCAATCAATGATTCAATGAATGAATAGAATGAATAAATTAATCAATTAATGGATGAATAATTTGAAAGATTGAGTGAAAAAATGAATGAATGAGAAAAATTAAAAAAAAAACGAAACTAAACCTTACTTCAAAAATCGTCGTTACTGTAATCCATTGCACCGACCACCATTATTTGGTCGACACAAAGATGTCATCCGAACTGCAGTGTCAGTCGAACAGCCAACGAGCTGATTCTTCCTACACCACCATCATCATATGCAAAATCATCATGAAACCACCATCTGAAACGTGCTGACACCCACCACTGCCCACCTCTCATCATTCTGTTGACAAAATTTTTTATTAACATAGTAGTAAATGAATGTTCGAACGAAGGAACAAACGAATAAATGATTGGTTGATAGATAAAATGAAATTAATTAATTAATCAATCAATAAATCAACGAATGAATAGAATGAATCAATTAGTCAATTAAATAATTTAGAAGGTTGAGTGAGAAAATGAATGAATGGTGAAAAATAAAAAATAAAAAAAACGAAACTAAATCTTACTTCAAAAATCGTCGTTACTGTACTCCATTGCACCGACCAACTTCATCTGGTCGGCACAAAGATGTCATCCAAACTGCAGAGTGTCAGTCGAACAGCCAACGAGCTGATTCTTCCTACACCACCATCATCATATTATATGTAAATCATCATGAAACCACCATCTGAAACGTGTTGACTCCCACCACTGCCCACCTCTCATCATTCTGTAGACAAAATTTTTTATTAGCGTAGTAGTAAATGAATGTTAAAATCTTAGAAGCAAAAAATTATAAAATGAAAATAATGGCAAATAAATAATATTTTAAAATAATAAAGAGAGTAAAATGTAAAAAAACTTACCGTCGTCCATTCGACAAAGGCAGAATGTTGAATTTGGTCCGGTTCCTACGTTGTCCTCCAGTCCTCCCGAGATTGTTGTTGAAACACAGCCCGTGTTGAGGAAGAAAAATAAAGGAAAGATTCTTATCAGAAAGCTTAGCGGTGCCTGCATCTCAAATTGCTTAATAAAAATAATCCTATCTACCTATTCAATTACCTTAACTAATCTATATTAAATTATTAATGGTACGATAGTCGAAAGTCCCCCTTCATTCTCCCTCCTTGCACAGAGGTTCACCGATAGCCAGGGCACCGGATAGTAAACCATTGCCGTGCGGATAGTAGACTATTGCCGTGCGGATAGTAAACCATTTGCCGTCCGGAAGCCGTGCGGGTAGTAGACTATGGCCATGCCGCATGGTAAATCATTACCGTGCAAATAGTAAACCATTGCCGTCCGGATAGTAAACCATTGCCGGTTCACCACTGGCCACCAAGGCTTACCTCTGACAAGAGACTTTGAAATCCAGAGTCAATCGGGTATCGTACCCTCAACTTACCTATTCATTACAATTAAGCCCTAGCTTACCTAAAATTACAAAACTCAAGAGCCCAATTCATTTAGCCAATCGGCACCCACCCCACCACCTACGTAATGCCTTGGGCTCCAACTTAGTAATAATAATATAAAACTTAAACCCTAAATCCATTAATGAGTATGTGTTACAACGTAGCCTTAACTTACCTATTCATTACATTACGGTCCTAGCTTACCTAAAATTACAAAACTCAAGAGCCCAATTCATTTAGCCAATCGGCGCCCACCCCACCACCTACGTAATGCCTTGGGCTCCAACATAATAATAATAATGTAAAACTTATATTAGCCTACCTATCGATACACTTACAGCGTTTTAATTTACATTAAAAGATTGTTCCTAGAATTACATTATTGTCCTTAACTACCTATGAAATTAAATTACTCTCAACCTTAGTAAAAATAAATTAGAATGTGTAATGGAAATAAAATTACGCTCAAATACTAACATATGTGTTTATGTATGTGTTTGTGTGTGTGTAATACGCTGATGCGTGTAATGTCGGTGCAAGAAAAAATAAAAGATAAACTTACGCGCCTACCTATTCAACTACATTAGTGTTGGATGCTTCCTATCTATCCTACCTAGAATTAAAATCATGCCTATCTAACCTACCTATATAGCTACTTAATGTAATTGTGTGTGTATGTGTGTGCGTGTATGCATTCTTACTTAATGTTAAATTAGAGAAAAACAGAGAAAAAAGAATAAAACGTATCCCAGCCCGGTGTGTCTTTGCCACTGAATGAATGAATGAACGTAGCCTGACATCTTCCATGATGAACTTCTCTGGAAACTTCAACCTGAATGAAATGAATAAAATGAAAAAATTTTATTTATTTTTATTTAAATGAAAGTAGAAAAACGAGCCGCGGTGAAACCCGCCAGCCGCAACACCCTGTAACTGGCAAAAAAAGGAACCGCAAAAAAACCGTAAAACGAACCCCAGCCAGGCGTGCATTGTTTGCCACTGAATGAACGAAAGTAGCGTGACATCACACCATTCTGATCTTCCACGATGAACTCCTCTGGAAGCTTCAACCTAAATGAATGAACCTGAATGAACCTGAATAAACCTAAATGAATGGAAAAATCTTATTTATTTAATTAATTTAAATGAAAATAGAGAAACGCAAAGAAGCCAACCGGTCGGCAAAGAAAAGAACCTCAAAGAAAGGTATCTATATAGGATTTATGCTCTATATAACTCTATATAACTCTATATAACTCTATATAACTCTATATAACTCTATATAACTCTATATAACTCTATATAACTCTATATAACTCTATATAACTCTATATAACTCTATATAACTCTATATAACTCTATATAACTCTATATAACTCTATATAACTCTATATAACTCTATATAACTCTATATAACTCTATATAACTCTATATAACTCTATATAACTCTATATAACTCTATATAACTCTATATAACTCTATATAACTCTATATAACTCTATATAACTCTATATAACCATGCATACTACCACATTCAATCAATAAAAATCTTACTAAAACCAGGATCCACCGCTTACCTGTTGAATGTGTGATATGAAACAAAACAAAAAAAAACACAAAACGAAACACACCACCAAGTAAGAGTAATAGAATAGAAGTCCCTAACCTACCTATGTAACTAAATTACCTTATGCCCTAGCCTACCTATATAATAAATTAATTTTTAATCTCACCTACCTATGTTTTATTAACTTAACTCAAGACTTAAGAAGAAAGAGAAAAAAGAGTAAAACAGAAGATAAAATACTACCACATAGACAAACATGATGTATGTATGTATGTATGAGCAACCGCTAAAGAACCAACCTAATATAAAAAAATACAACATACAAACACACAAACCACAGGCAACATATATAACTCTATATAAATCTATATAATTAAAAATAAAAAAAGATAAAATAAAAAAAGATAAAATAAAAATATAATAAAAAATCTATAAAGATAAAAAAATGAGTTCAAGCATTTCTGGCTCAAGCGAGGCAGAAATGCCTGAACTGATCTCAACTCTATTTCAGCTGATATTTATACTCGTTTCAGCCATACATCCTCATCATCTCAATCATTAACATCAGTAAAAAGTTTATTTCATGTATGTAATACACTACTATACAGTCTTAACAGCAATGCTAGCCAAACTAAATTGTCGTCAGGAAGCTTTCTGATTGGCTGGCTAGATCTTCTATATTGCTTTTTATATAAACATATAGAACATATAATATAATTTATAGTTACTTTATGTATATTTTGTTATATAAATTCATTATTGAAACAACAGTCGTTGTCGTTACATATGTACGCCAACGCAGTTTGAATTCTTCTGAGAGTCACACCAAATAATTTGTGGCCACACCTTACTTACCATCTATTGTAAAACTTAAATATGTACAATGAGTAAATATATCTATTTATTTAGTTAGTTTTGTGTGCATATGACATCTTGTAAAAATTGTCTTGATTGGAATCGATTATAATGATTATAATTGCTAATTCAACATCGTACAGCTAATTAACTAAAATTGAAATGACGTCATTTCCTCCAACAACAAAAAATAAGAAATTTTGATAGGCTGGTTTTAACTGCTTATATTTGATGTGTTTTTGTATAATAATTAACAGTAGCGCAAGGTCGGTTCCTCTGGTTTGTTTTTGTCAAATCCAAACATCCATCACGTACGTGATTATGTATGTGCTTATGTATGTGTGAATGTTATCGAGTGTGCCTGAGAGAAATGAGGAAGTGAAGAGTTAAACGGAAATAAATTTTAAATATTTCTTGGAGAATTTCAAATTATTTGAGACTACATCTTAACAATACAATTTGAATGTGTAAATATAATAATATCAATGTGTAATAACTACATTTATCTATCTATTTCTTAATTTAGTTTTGCCTGCGTATGATATTTAGTGAAATTTATTTTATAGAAATTGAATATAACCCTTATACTGGCTAATTCACTAGCAGGCAGTTAAATAACTGCTGCTAATAAGACGTTATTTCCTCCAACGTTCTCATAACGAATTGCCCATCCTATTTTAAAAGTTTTAATGGATGTTTTTTAATCAGTCAGGTCACAATCATCATCATCGACATCGCAAAAAATTAAATTAAGAATTTTAAAAATTTTTGAAAAAATATCTTCATTCATTTTATGATACTATTCATATAATAAGAATAAGTATAACGGCCTTCACTCACTTTTAACGGTCGAACAAGGAGTTTACTTTCGGAGGGGAGTTGGAGGGTGATTTTTTTATTGTTCGAGTCATAAGTTACGAGCGCATATTTACTAATTTCGGAATATTGCTTTTATTTAAAATGTTAAAATTTTAATTTTTTAAATTGTTATTCAATTCGGTAATTAATTACTCTTATTTGGAATTAGATTTTAAAAAATAAAATCGACTTTACCGAAAATAATTAAAAGTTGGAAAAATTGAGGCTCTTTGCATATCCCTGCTTCAACCCATAAGAAAGTGTTGTACATTGGTAAATAGACCTCCCCTTGCGGCTGATTCACTAGCAGGCAGTTAAATAACTACTGCTAACAAGACGTCATTTCCCCCAACGTTCTCATAACGAATTGCCCAAGCCCATCCTATTTTAAAAGTTTTATTGGATGTTTTTTAATCAGTCAGGTCACAATCATCATCATCGATATCGCAATAAATCAAATTGAAAATTTTTTAAATTTTTGAAAAAGTATCTTTATTCATTTTATGATACTACTTTGTTCAATAAGATACTGTTTGATACTTTATTATCAATTAACCAGTCAATCAATCAAATCAACTGACCAAACAATCAATTAGTCATTTAACTAACCAATCAAACAATCAACTAATCAACCAATGAACCTTGAATTATGTTATTCAATTTAATATATAATTTTATTTCCATCTCTCGCCTCTCTCTCTCGTCTCTCTTTTTCTCTTTCTCTCTCTCTCTCTCTTTCTGTCTTGGCCCCTATCTATCTTTCTTTCTTGTTATTCTTTTTTTCTGCTTGATCTTTCTTTCATTCTGTCGTTTTAATTTTTTTATGAAGGGAGTTAACACAATGAAAACAAGCGCGTTCTGTTGAATTGAATAAATCCGGCAATAAGAAGAACACATTGACGTCAATTAGCCAAGGTAATTTGTTTAGCGCTTGATTCTTCAGAACACGCACATATGCCGCTTTTATATTTTTTGGTTGTTTTTTTTGTGACTCTTTGTTGTTGTTGGTGATGTTAATGTTGGTTTTGTTTATGTCTTTATTTTGTTTTGTTTGGTGTTTTGCTAAAATGAATGACTTCATTTTGAACCTTGTCGATGAGTTGTAATATTAAAACGTTTATGAATATGGTTCTATGCGGTGATTATGCAAGTAGCACTGACACAAATTTTATTCATTCATCAAAAACTAATTGACAAATGATGAATTGAATGAATTAGTAGACAAACAATCGCACGAACGAACGAGCGAACGAACTAGTTAAAGAGCAAACAAACCGACAAACAGATAATTTCGGAAAAAATATAAAAAAACTGTATGGAAAGCCAGCAAACAACAAAGAACGAAATTGCGTTAAGTAGCGAGAACGCGATAGGTCCTAGATGTGTCACGCATCGAATAAATTGATTGGATGATTTGATTATTGCATGTTTTGATTGCTTAGTGGGGGACCAGTTTGTACAGACACGCATACACACACATACACACGCATACATACTACATACATATATACGTATACTCGTACAAACACATATCCTAATCGTCATCATCATCTTCATCATTGTCGTGATCATCATCATTACCATCCTTCTCATCATTGGTCATCATCATCATCATTACCATCCTTGTCATCATCGTCGTCGTCATCATCATTAACATCATTATTATTCCTCATGGCCTTCGCATGTTCGCTAATTCTTGGTTCCATAAACAAAGCGCGCTGATGGTAATGATGATGGTGTATGGGATGATGATGATAAAAATCCTGATGATGATTATGATAATAATGATGATAATTTGGACAGTAATTATGATGATGATATATGAGATGATGATGGTGATAATAACCACAACGAAGACGTTCATTATAAATGACGTCATCATCATTATCATCACAAACTTCTCCATCATCATCATCATCATCATCACAAACTTCTCCATCATCATCGTCATCACAAACTTTTCCATGATCATCGTCATCACAAACTTTTCCATCTCATCATCATCATCACAAACTTCTCCATCATCATCATCATCATCTCGTCAGTGTTGTTGCTTATAATGATGACGTTTTAAAGATGGACAAACGACGGTTTAACCTGCAGGCGAACGTCATTCTGAAACAAAAGACGATGATGGTGATGATGATGGTCGTGTTGATGATGATGGCCGTGTTGATGATGATGGTGGTTGTGTTGATGATGATGGTCGTGTTGATGATGATGGTCATGTTGATGATAATGATGATATTTATGGTGACGGTGATGTTGAAATTTAGCTTTTAAACTTATATTTCAACTACCGACATAACTCGTTTTAGGCAAAACAACACAAGTTAAAATTAATTAAGATTTATTTAATTGATATTTATTAAAAATAAATCAGTTGTAGAAGCAAGGCAATTATGATGACGTTGATAATTGAGATGACGTCAGGATAAAATAAATTCACTTCAAGTAAATATAAATTGCAATAATGGTTCAAATATCACAGTGACAATAAAATGAAAAAAGTTATTTAGGACAGATTCCGTTTGGGTATGTATTATAAAATGCCTCTTTCATTTTCGAGTCAATTAACATAACACTGGGAAGTTGGTTTCCAATTGTCAGCCAGTTGGGTCGCACGTTGTGTAACCTGCCAAAGAGTTCAATCTTTCTTGTTCCTGGGGAGAACCTTTCAATAATTCCGTAGATTTCATCAGGTTTGCGACTCGTATCTCTGATTTCCGATACTATGACATCGCAATCTATACCTTTGTTGACCGTTAGGTTTCCCTTCACTCCTACTAGACAATGTTCTTTCGAATGGTTTAGCCAGTGTCCGGTACGACCGGTTCTAATGACTTTTTGCAACTGGTTTGTTTTCACCCAGATCAGTTCATCTACCTTTTCATAGCCCCACAGTGTCAGACATTCTCTTCCTAATTCCATGGCTCTGCCAGTGACCCATAAAAATATATATCCGTCATCTTGTAAAGAGGAGACATCGAGTTTCTTCATTACGTCATCGGGCATAGTTCCATAGGGCAGATCCATGTGAATGTCCCAGGGTGGGTCTGCCATGACGATGGAAAATTTACCTAAAATTTTAAAATCAAAATAACGCAAATCGCATTGTATCCACTGCGGAGGGTAAGATTTTTCTCTCGACGGCATCTTGAATGTTACCTCGTCTTTCTCGTCCTTTTCATAGTGAATGTACTTGCAAAAGTTCATGTTGAAGCACATGTTCTGATACTGACAATCACCGAGCGATTCATCAGTATTCGAATGAATAATCTTATTGAAATGCCGCTCATTGCAGTTGATTTTATTTTTCAGGCATTCCTCTTTCGTCGTAAATGTACAGAATTTTCTAATCTGGCTGGCATTTTGTGATTGAAATTTCTCTAATTGCCATCTTTCTCTTGTGGTCGGCTTGTCTAGAAGAGCCAGGATCTCAGCTCTCAACTCGTCGGTGGATCTTTCTTCCACCTTCTGGTTTTCTAGTACTTCCTCTACTGCGTTGGACATAATTCAATAAATATTCAAAAAATGAAAAATCGAAGAATCCAAGAAATGGAATAAGTCTGAAGTGTCGGCGGAAAAATTCGCTGGAGGACTCGAGATTCTGTTAGGAGCTGAATGATAGATCTAAATGCAGCACCGTACTTATATACAATTCTTTCCTTTGTTGATTGGTTTGCTTTTTGTTCTTCGTTTTTTTGTTCTTCGTGATCGAATATCTCTTCAAAGTTAATAAAACTCAATTATGTAATTTTCTTACTTTGTTTATTACAGTGTATAATTAATTTTTCTTTGCATAATTGATTTCACTTTGTATAATTCATACTTTGGTAAGTTGATTTACAATTCACTTTTTATTACTTTGTGTAATTCACTTTATTATTATAATTAATTTTTCTTTGTATAATTGATTTCACTTTGTATAATTCTTACTTGGGTAAGTGGATTAATTTACAATTCACTTTTTATTACTTTGTGTAATTCACTTTCCTTTGTAAAATTTATTTCACTTTGTATAATTCATACTTGGGTAAGTGGATTAATTTACAATTCACGATTTATAATTCACTTTTTTATAACTTTGTGTAATTCATAATTCATTGGGTGGATCATAATTCTCTACGTAGCTAATTCACGGTTCTTTATGTAATTTGCAGATGGCAATGATGAAAATGACGACGATGACGACAACCAGTGAGCAGACGACAATAAACGCAATTAAAAAAAACTGCATCTCACAGACGTTACGTGATAAAATAATTTTCAAATCTACCAAAAATCCGACAACGTTACTGGCCGTCCAGAATTAATATCGAGCTCTCATTGGCTGCCTGAGATAATTTAGAAAGAATGAGATGCTGCGTGATTGGTCAGTCAGGAATTTATGGCGGAGTTACGTGAAAATGGTTTTGATATATTTATAACTGCTGATAGATTGCTTTTGAATAAACGTTATTTAAACATCGTATGTTAATTTAATGCCAACTTATAAATGTTGTAATTAATAATTAAAAATACCAATAATAATCATAACCATTATCACGTGATCATAATAATCATCGTCGTCATTGCCATCATCACTGTTACTTCTATTATCATAAAACATCATCCTCGTCGTCTCGAACGCCAACAACACAAAATGGTTTCTAAAGCTAAGCTGACTTCATTTTTGATCAGTGACATCATATCGTCATCATCATCGTCATCAACAACATCATCATCAACATCATTGTCACCATCAACATCATTATCATCAACAACAGCAACATCGTTATCATCCTCATCATCATCATCATCATCATCATCGTTGTTCTTATCAAATCTGGAACCTATGACGTCATCATCGTCGTCGTCATCATCTTACAATGATAATAAAAACAATTATATTTATAATAATAATTATAATAATAATAATAACATTGATATCTGTAGTAATGACAGTAGCAGTGATGGTAATGATGTTGATGATGATTGCGACTTTAAATATGTTATAAGAAAAAAACTAACTACTACTGCAACCACTAGTATTAATACTACGACTACTACTACTGCTGTTGCTGCTGCTACTATTACTACTGCTTCTACCACTTCTTCTGCAAATACTAAATCATCATCATCAGTACCATCGTTGTCAGTTTCGTTCTCAACGACAACTGCATCATTATCATCACCCACATCATCGTTATCATCCACATCATCATCATCAATGACATCAATGTTGACGTCATCGTCATCATCATCATTTTCACTCACATCACTATTATCATCACCAACTACAGCTATAACTCAACTAACACATAACCTGCATCATCATCATCATCATCGTGAAGTTGAAAATTATCATTATCATCATCAGCATCAGCCACCATCTTATTTCTTTCCTGCTGATTTTGCCGATAATTGCATTGAAAAATTTGAAAAACACTTCATTTTAAACGAATTTATGAGTAAAAAACATCAACAACAACTTCAACAACATCAACAACAACTTCAACAACATCAACAACAACATCAACAACAACAACAACATCAACAACCACAGCAAACTATACAATGTTAGTATAGATAGCAAGAAGGAGGTAAATTATATTAACTAATACTACAACTGCTGCTACTACTACTACCACCACTACTACTACTACTACAACTACCACTACTATTACCACTACTACTTCTACTGCTACTGCTGCTTTTGCGGCTGCTTCTATTACTACGCTTTTCTTTATTTATTCAACAGTAAATACAATAATACTACATGTAAAGTTAATTTAAAATGAATCAATGATGATGATGATAATAATAATAATAAAATTAATATTAAAAAAAATAATAATATCAACAAAAAAATGGAATATTATAATAATAATATTTATTATAGTTATAATAATAAAATAATAATAATGAAACCACAAAACCAACAGTCCCGAACCCAAGTAGCGTTTACTTACACCGGTTCATGTTCAACGCCCAGTCTAATCTTCATCATCCTCATCGTCAACATCATCACCACCACCATCATCATCTTCATCATCCTCCCTTCCTCATAAGCAACAGCATCAACAACGACGATAGTATCAATAACAACAACAGCATCAACAACAACATCAACAATAGTAGTAATAGTAGTAGTAGTAATAATATGATGGAGCTAGCGAGACAGGTTCTTCTTGTTCTTTTTTTCATTCGTTCATTCGTTCGTTCGTTTGTTCATTCGTTTGTTTGTTCATTCATTAATTAATTTATTTATTCATTCATTCTTTTATGTTTTCATTCATACGATTGTTCATTGTTTGTTGTTAATTAATTAATTAATGATTTCATGAACGAACAAATGATTGAATGAACAATCGAATGAATGAGTGAATGGATGAATGAATAAAAAGGTTTTCCCCAGTCACGTGATTCTCAGCAACTGTCATGGTGGCAGCAACGGCTCGTCCAATAGGAGAAGGAAGGCCAGAACTGTTTTCAGTGACCAGCAACTGAATGGTTTGGAAGAAAGGTTAGAATGAATGAATGAATGAATGAATGAATGAATGAATGAATGAATGAATGAGTGAGTGAGTGAGAGAGTGAGTGAGTGAGTGAGTGAGTGAGTGAGTGAGTGAGTGAGTGAGTGAGTGAATGAATGAATGAATAAATGAATGATTAATTAATTGATTTATTAATTAATCAATCAACCAACCCACAAACCAATCAATTGATCGATCAAAATTTTTCGTTCTGTCAATAGATTCGAATCTCAGAAATATCTTTCCACACCTGAAAGAGTTGAACTTGCTTCATTACTCAATCTCTCCGAAACGCAAGTTAATTTATTTCTTATACGTTATACATATATAATTACACTTATATATATTTTTTATAGCAATACTAAATATTTTGGACGAAAATTTCATTTAAACTTCATTGAACCATTAAAATTTGTCAACTGATAACTGATTGACGTCCAAACATTACAAACGACATTTTCGATATTTTCAAATCTTATTTTACCTCTTCAGGGCTCAGTCAATTGTTTTAATCAATAATTGACTGGGAGGTTCCCAAAAAATGAACATTTAACGTAGATAACACCGCGTCCTCCATTCATTCCTCACTCAAAACTACACGAATTACTTTCATATATTACTAACAGGTGAAAACATGGTTCCAAAATAGACGAATGAAACAAAAAAAAGTGCAGAGGAAACAGCCAGACCAAGTAGATCAATTAGATAGATATTCAGCAGATGGCTCGCCCCCATCGCCCTATCCGGATTCGAACAGGGGCAGTTCGAGTGTTAGTTCCAAGAATGCTGAAGCCCTTCATACGATTATTCCTATCAATGTTTCACCGGATGGATTGGGAAGGGTTGCTGTTGCTAGTAACAATGATGTTGAGAGATTTTTGAGTCACAATCATTTTGTTTTGAATAGTAAAATGGGTAATTTTCCACAAAATCTGCAAATTTCTACGGCTGAGTTTCATTTGTGATGTTTGGGCAGTATAATTTTATTAAAAATTGTGTAATAAAATACTAAATAATAATGTAAATTTTATTTTAAAAGTTTGAAATATTCGCAGAATTGGATTAAATTCATCGAAATGTAACTTTTTCATACTATTTCGTTTTTCCATAAATTTGTAATCTTTGTGTAGTCAACGCTTTTATTTAAAAATTTAAGTTCACAGACTAAAACAAACATTTGTTGAACGTGAACTGATCAGTTTTTGTTTCAAAGTTCTCTCAGGTCGATCTAAACAAACAAATTTTTTTCATTTTAAAATTATTGTGTAAATAATTTATTTATAAAAGTTTTCGCCGCTTTTCGTTTTCATCGCCTAACTTTAAGAAAATATTTGTTTCTCTACACTACAGACACTCACCTTTTATTTTTTTTCCATGGAGGTTGTTAATGTTAAATAAAAGTTAAAAATTAAACTTATTAGAAAATCTACAATTTAATTTATTAATCTCTAATTTATAATTCGTCAGTCAGTCGATCACGTGAGTCACCCGGTCAAATAATTTTTCTTCAATCTGATTATTTAAAAGTTAAAGGTTGGTTGTTTTAGAATTTAAAAATTTTTAGAATTAATTATGAATAGTAATTTTTTTTAAATTGATTTTTTAAATTTAATAATTTCAACTATTGTGCTATTAAAAAAGGTGAAATTTCAATAAAAATACACTAAAAGTTTATTCACAGTATTTTTATAATATATGTAAGTTGTAAGTAATCTTTTATAAGTAAATTTTAAGCTTATAAATTTGAATTTCTTCAGACATCATATCATAGTAGTAAAGTAAATTCACTCACAAGGCTGAAATTTAGTTGGATGATTAGTCGCTCATTGGAAATGAAATGATTAAGTCTTTAAATATTATTTTGTAATATTTAAATTAAACATAGTATATTTTAACTAACCTAACTGATTCTAAGTCTACTAAGTAATCTATCTGTTTCATTTCATTATTTATTTATTTAAAAATTCTTAATTAGTGAAAAAGTGCCAAAAACCCATTCTTTTCCTCATTCTTTTATTTCATTTCACTCATTTCTTCATAATTTTCTTTAGTCTTCTTTGAATATATAGAGTTTTTTATTTAAGCCAATCATTTTTTAACAAAAGACCAAGGTTTTTCAACCTAACTTTAATGTATTTGAGACTATATGTAATTTTAAGTAATTTTCATATCTTATATAAACTACTGTATATGCAATATATATAATTATATAATTTTTACAATATTCTATTATATATATATGTATATATAATATATAATATATTTACACAGTTTTTATACTTAAGTATAATATATTTAGTTTACTATGTATGTAAACTTTATTAATATTAATTAAACATTTATATTACATTTAATATGCATATATATAGTATCCTTAATCTACTGTTTACTACTACTACTACTCCCTTGTATGTATGTATGAATGTTTGTATGAATGTTTTTATTATGATTGTATTAGTGAGTAAGGTATTGTATGTATGTATGTTTTGTTTGTATGTTATATATATATATATATATATATATATATATATATATATATATATATATATATATATATGTATATATAAGTGCAAGGAAACATGGGAACTTGATTTATATAGTGATTTTACAGATTAAGCAATTATATCATTATCATCATTTCTGTTGTTTTTCTAGCAGTTATGATAATGATAACAATAAATAGGAATAATAATAATAATTGTTATTATTGTTATTGTTATTATTGTGTCCTGGTTATGACATTAAACTGACCCTCACTGCCTTGTGAGTGATGTTGGATCATCAAAGGCTAGGCCCACCGCTTATAACTGTGGTTGCGTAAGGAAGGGCGTCCTGCGTAAAAATTAGCCAAATAAATTACTTATGATGACAGAAGTGACAATGGTTTGTTTCATCATAGGTAGCCAAACGGCAACCCCCGATCTTGGGGAAAATGTCGTCTAAACGTGTGTTGTTTGTTGTTGTTATTGTTATTATTGTGTGTATGTGTATGTGATAAAACTGATGGTGCTTGCTTATTTAATTAATCATTAATTGGACATAATAGGTCATCATAATAATTTTTATGAGTTTATTGTTTGTATGTGTGTGTGTGTTTGTTTGTGTGTGCGTGTGTGTGCGCGTGCGAGTGTGTATGTTGGCATGTTTTTAAGTGTGTAATCACTTGGAAGTTTTCATGTAGATGAAGTGCTTTAGTTGAATGTAGTTGGGTAGTGTTATACAATTATTTGTGTAGTGTGTATGAGTTTGTACAATGTTTGTATGTTTGTATGTATGTTTGTTTGTATGTGTGTGTTAGAGTATTAGTTAGCTTGTTTGTGTATGTATGTATGTATATATGTATGTATGTATGTCTATATATGTATGTATGTACGTCTATATATGTGTGTTAGTGTTTAGGTTTTTATAACACTAAATAATTGTGCTGTAGAATAGAAAGAGTGCTCTGTTCCTTTATTCTGTGTGTTTATTCTGCAAAATTTTGAGATTTGCCTTATCAATGTTTTGTCTGGGTCTGTTTGTGTGTGTGTGTGTTTGCGTGAGTTTGTGTGTTTGTGTGTGTGTATTGTTGATTACTAAATGGATGAATGAGTGAATGAATGAATGAATGATTGTATGATACGATGATACTGAATATAAGTATGATATGATACAGTAAGATACTATATGATACATTTTGATGATGTGATATAATGTGTGCTGCTGTGTAAATCATTTTCGAACTTTTTTTCAAGTGGCTGAAAGTCTTAGGTGTGTTTGAAATTAAAACAATTTCTCAGGAATTTCGAATTGCGTTAATTGAACCAATGAGTGAATGAAAGAAAGAAAGAAAGAAAGAAAGAAGGAAGGAAGAATGAATGATTGAATGAATAAATACAAGAAGTATTAATAAAATGATTATTTTGTCAATTTTTGGTTTGAAAAACTAATTAACAAACGTTGTTATGAAGTTGACTGAATGAATGAGTGAATGAATGAATGAATGAATAAATGAATGAATGAGTGAGTGAATGATGAATGAGTGAATAAATGAACGAACTCATACAGATGAGTAAGGTTATCTTTTTCATAAAACTTTAATAGGCGTGTCTCATTATGTTTTTGTTTACTATTAAAAGATCATGACGTTATTCAGATGCCAATGGTGGTGATGATGGTGATGACGACGATGTTAATAATAGTAATAATAATAATATAAATGATAATAATGATAATAATAATAATGAATATGTCTGTTTCTGTTTTGAGTGGTAATATATGCAAAGATCTCATAGATATATAACTGATGATGATGATGGTGATGTAGATATTGATGATGATGATGACTATGATGATGATGACGATGGTGGTGATGATTGAAATTGCTGTTTCATGCAATATAATGAGGTTAATAATCATAGAAATTGTTTTATGGGATAGTTGTCATGGTAAGATTTGTGTCCTAAGCACGGACACACGCACGTACACACACACACACACACACACACACACACACACATATATATATATATATATGTGTGTGTGTGTGTGTGTGTGTGTGTGTGTATTGATTGAGGCAATAAATAAATAAATGAACTGTGTCAAATGTAGCAATTTGTTTTTCTATATAGGCCACATGAATTTTACGTGCATGCCCAATGAATGAATGAAAGAATGACGTTTCAGTGAATGATTTTACGCTAGAAGGATTGGACAAACGAATAAACGAATGAATGAATGAACCAATGAATGAGTGAATGAATGCGTTGTAAGGTGAAAATATGAAAAAAATGAGTAGTAACACTAGAGACATGGATCAATGTGTGAATGAATGAATGATCGAATGGATAAATGAACGAATGGATGAATGAACGATTGAATGAATGAATGTATGTGTAGATAATTTATTTAATTGACTTCACAACTAGTTAGATTGGATGCAGCAAGTATGTCTATAACAAATATTTCATAAAATGTTTTTATTCCACGTTTCAAACAATTCTAAATCATCATCATTATTATTACTATTTTAAAAATATATTATTATAATTTATTACTACTATTACTACTACTACTACTACTACTACTACTACTACTACTACTGCTACTGCTATCATCATAATTCTACCTTTCCTAATTAAAGTTTTCAGCTAAACCAGCATTAAGAGCCTAACATGTTTGAACTCAATGAATTTCTGTTATTTTTGCTTCTATCTGTTTCTCTTTCTCTCTCTCTCTCTCTCTCTCTCTCTCTCTCTCTCTCTGTGTTTCTGCTTGTTTATATAGTATTTATTATTTAAATAACTAGGTATATGTGACAATAATGTGGAAATGTGTGCGTGTGTTTGTGTGTGTGTGTGTGTGTGTGTGTGTGTGTGTGTGTGACTATTGGCGTTCAGAGTTGGCTGTGTGTGCTTCATGTGGGGTCCTTGGACTTTTTTTATTACAATATTTTAATAATTATATTTAGATTGATGTGTATGTGTGTGTACGTGTGTGTGTGCCTTTGTATATTTGTTTAATAATTAAGTACCGCAGCAGCAAGAATGTATGATGTAATTCATTCTCTGTACATTGTTATTTTTGTAAAACCTTTTGAAAGAAAGGTTCACATATTTCAGAGGCAAAAAACAATTTTTCAATTATTTTTTTTCTGCAGTCACAGCTAAAAACAAAAAAAAACAAAAGATAGAAAGATAAATTTAGAGGGAAAGTCGGAGAGAGAAAGAGAAAGAGAGGGAGAGGAGAGATATGTGATAGAATTAAAAAATTATTTATTACAAAAAAATATTTTCTCTTGCTTACTGTAACGGCAAAAAATTGCAATTGCAAAGTAGTAGAAAAGAACGAAAGAAAGAGAGAGAGAGAGAGAGAGAGAGAGAGAGAGAGAGAGAGAGAGAGAGAGAGAGAGAGAGAGAGAGATAGAGGTGGAGACAGAGAGAAAGAAAATAAAGAAAACTGAACTGGTATTGTTCTTCTCTTAAGCTTTTACAAACACCAGTTTAAACTTTGCACAAATTATTATTAAGCTTCTTCATTATTACTATTATTTTTACCAAGATTATTATTATTAATATTATTATTATTACTATTATTATTGTTATTATTATTATCGTTAATAATACTTGCATTTATGTTATTTCATTTTATTATGCCTATACATTTAATGTGTTTAACTGTAAAATAATTATGCAATGAATACTGTTAAAAGTACTGTGTTTCAATTTTATCATTCAATGCATTGGTTGTACTACTTACTAATTGTGTATTTTACATTTTCGTGCAGTTTATCAGTATTTGCTCTTTAGTTAGTAACTGTTTTTAGTATAATTACTTCTATTATTATTATTATTATTATTATTATAAAAACTTGAAATTTGATTTCAGATAGTTTTAAAGTCAGTGAATACAAACTACATCAACACAAAATCTACGTCAACAACAACTATACAACAACAACATCATCAACAACAACATCAACAATAACACACTTAATTTACAGTTTGCAACCTGAAGTACAGAGATTCTACTTAGTTTTTAATCAATACATGACATTTAGCAGTAGGAGCTAAGAACATTATATTTCAAGTATACTTATACTCACGTTAAACACACACAAAAACATTCACACATACATAAGAAAGTATACACGCACACACTACACACATAAACACACACACATAAAAACACACACACAACAATAGCATATATAACAATATTGAATGTTTACACATAGGTAACTAAACCATAACAAAACAAGCCATCCATCCATCATGACATCACGTGGTTTGTTCTCCAGTCGGGATAAAAAAGCATCAAAAGATAAAAAATCATCATCATCATCCTCGCCAGCATTATCATCACTCCCTCCCAACATCAATATCTCTAAACCGCCAGCACCTTACCCTCTCCAGCAAAACATCACTACTACTACTACTACTTCCACATCATCATTATCATCATCATCGAGTATCATTCCTAACAATGTGATACTAAGGAAGAAAGATAGTAAGATACTACCTCGACCTCCGCCCCTATCATCATCATCGTCGTCGTCGACCTTACCCGTTGGCATGCTCCCACCTACCGCTGTTGGGAAGGGTAACTATGGTGACCTGGTTAAGGGTAGTGGCGGTAGTAGTGGTATCAGAGGTAGTAATGGTAGTATTCATAATCTGTGTGGCCCTGGTAGTAGCAGTAGTGGTAGTAATAGTAGCAGTAGTGGTAGTAAGAGAAATACTACTGTGTTTAGGTTAGCTATGTTGTGTTGTTGTTGTTGATGATGATGTTTTTTATGATGATGGTGGTGGTGATGATGATGATGATGACGATAATGATGATGATGATGATCAGAGGTAAGTAGTAGTGGGCTGGTTCATTTTATGAAATGATTCCTTTGGTGATGATAATGTTCATGGTGATTACCATTAATTTCACCAATCATATCACCACCATCAACATAACAACAACAATAATAATAATAATATATAATAATAATAATAATAAATAATATTAATAATAATTGCAGTAGACTGTTGCACAGAGAGAAGAAGAAACCACCTGAGTTGCCAGAAAATGGTTTCATGGTTAACCCAAGAAAGATCATTCCAGAAAATAATAATAATAAAAACAACAACAATAATAATAATAATAACAATAATAACAACAACAATATTAGTGTTAATGTTATTAATAGTAATAGCAATGTTATCAATATCAGCAATCAACTGTTGCCACCCGAGTAAGTTTATTGGAGATTTTTTGGTTATTATTTTTGTTGCTGTTATTATTTTTATTAATAATAATAATAATATTATTATTACTTTCACTAATTCATCCGTTCTTTCAATCATGCGTTCATTCCGTAAGATCTATTCATTCATTTTCTTACTCTTTTACTATCTCGTTCATCTATTCATTCAATCATCTATTCATCCATACTTCTACTCATTCATTCATTCGTTCGTTCGTTCATTTATTCGTTCATTCATTCATTCATTCGTTCATTCGTTCGTTCGTTTATTCGTTCGTTCATTGGACTATCAGTCGATCAGCCAGACCGTGGAGTAGCTATGATCTGAAGTTCGATCACAATCGACTCAGCTTAGCAGGTTGTGATGATAATGATAATTGCAACAATAATAATAATAATAATAATTATTATTATTATTGTGATTCGTAATTTTTTCATTATTTAAAGTAATTATATTAACAAATTCCATAAAATTATTATAGCTTTAGATATGTATTTATATATGTATATTTATATCTGTTTATTTGTATGGTATTATTATCATTGTTATTGTTGTTGTTATTGTTATTATTATTATTTGGTACTAGCTGAGGGAGTTGATCTACTGAGGGGAGTGGACAAGCTGGAGCCACATCAGCCACACAGTGGGCCGGATAGCATGCCATCTCCTGCCCACATCAGGTTCAATGTCACGTGTGATGTTTCTAGTTCTACACTGTTGGCCATTTTGAATGATTGAATGAATAGTGTTAAACTGAATGAATGAATGAATGAATGAATGAATGAATGAATGAATGAGTGGATAGATAGATAGATAGATAGATAGATAGATAGATAGATAGATAGATAGATAGATAGATAGATAGATAGATAGATAGATAGATAGATAGATAGATAGATAGATAGATAGACAGACAGACAGACAGATAGACAGACAGATAGATAGATAGATAGATAGATAGATAGATAGATAGATAGATAGATTTTTATCATTCAAATTTTGCAAAACAGATCGTTGTCCCACGAATCAATAGCAACACTAACAACATCAACAACTGACGTCAACAACATCAGCAACAACAACAACGTCAACAACGACAACGTCACAACAACGACAACAGCATTGCAAAATGGCACCCCAACAACAACAAATGCAGTCACAATTGTTGATGGCGCTAAAATAGAGAAATGTCGAAATGATAAAATCGAAAGAAATGAAATTATAGGTAGTTTATTTAACTTTAATGATCTAATTTTATTGGTGGCCTAGTGGCTAGAGGCGCCTAACTATGCGCTGCTGTAGTTATTATAGTCGCTGGGCCTGGGTTTGAATTCAAGGGCATCCTTATGTATGAGTAATGTATGCTGAAGTAACTGAAGAAATGAATCAGTCGTAATTTTATAATTATATCATTTATATGAGTAGCTAAAATAATTAGTTTATCAAATTAGTAATCTATCTATTATTTTTATTGTTGTTGCTATTTCTCTTCTTATTACTATTATTATTACTGCAATTATTATTGTTTTTATTATTACAAATTATGAATTATTTTTATGCTATGCATATATGTTAGTAATTATTGAATGATTATTATTAATGATAAAAATTGAATGAATTACTCATGTGTATTTGCCTATTTGTCTGTCTGTCTATCTGTCTGTCTGCCTGTTTCCGTAGAGCAAATAAGGAGGATGGATGAAAAGTTGAATGACGTTTTCAAGTACAAGAAGAAAATTCTCGAAAAATTACTCCCAATGACGTCATCGTCGTCACCATCTTCAACTTCCTCTTCATTGTCAACGTCATCATCGACGACAATGACAACAACACAAAAGACAGCCACAACAACAACACCATCATCAACATCATTAATGTCGTCATCACCAACGCCAACAACGCCCACATACAAAACTCAGCAGCAGCTGCAGCAGCTGCAACAGCATCTTCGTTCGTCATCACCGGAACTACAACCTCCTCCTCCTCTTCCTACATCTCCCCCTTCTTCTATCTTACCACTACCTCCGTTATCATCAACAACTCCATCATCATCATCATCAACAACAACATCGTCAACATCATCGTCAACAACAACATCGTCAACATCATCAACAACAACATTGCCAGCAATAACAAATTTGAATGCATTGCTGTTTGACACCTTTTTAACTACTGATAAACTAACGAGGCTAGTTAGCCTAGCTATGTATAACCCGGACAATCACAACAATAACAACACTAATAACGTTAATAACAACAACAACAACAATAATAATAATAATAACAATGCTGTTGGTGATGGTAGTGAAACTGTAACAATTGAAAAATCCTTTAAAGAGCTTATTGAAGATTTACAGAAAAATTTTAGCTTATTAACTGTATGTTTGTGTTTTTTGTATGTATATGTGTGTACGTATGTTTGTGTTTGTATGTATATGTGTGTTTCATCATAGGTAGCTAAACGGCAATCCCCGATCTCGGGGAAAATGTCGTCTAAACGTGTGTTGTTGTTGTTGTTGTATGTGTGTTTGTGTTTGTATGTATATGTATGTACATAATTAACTTTTTTAATTGGTTAAACTAATATTTAATTTTAGTTATCCACTTAATTTAATGTTTCCTTCTAGAAATTTATATCCTCAAAATGTCAGTCAGCCAATGAGATAAGTCCTACAGTTACTAGCGCCACAACAGCCAATCCAATTGCTTCAAATGCAGCTACATCTGCCAGTGAGAGAGGAGATCTAAATTCAAATACTTGCTCAGGATTGGTTGTTGACGGTGCCATTTCATCCGACCAATTAAATTCAACTGACCAACTTGGAAGTTTTTCAGGTTTTAGATAATTCGTATTTTTAGATTTTGCTAACAAATTTTAAACTCTTTCACCAAATCACCATCAGGTCCCATTAGCACGACGGCCAATACCGCATCCAATATTCGAATACATTATGCTAATGAGGTCAGTCTTGGTGACCTCGAGGTTGATGATGACAGAGATGACAAGGATGATGATGGTGATGGCGACAAAGGTGATGATAATCGTATCGAACTTCAAGATATCGATGAGATCTTATCAAAAATTGACGAAGAGAGCGAGAATGTTCAGTCGTCGTCGCCAGCTTCTCCATCGCCATCACCACTGCCGCCATTGTCGCCATCATTGCCTCAACCATCTTCGCCAGTATCACATAGGATGACTAAAATTAGTGAAGTCGATGATGACAACGATGATGATGATGATGACGTCATGATCGTCAGTCCAATAGAACCGACTGAAGTACAGTGCCTAATTTCCGTGCCACCAATCGCCATGATGACGCCGACCTATGCGGCTCATTCCGTCGTCAATAACAACGTCATCAACCACAACCACAACGTCGCCACAGCAGCAGCAGCTTCGCGTGCATCAGCAATGATGAGGTCAGCATCGTCTACTGGGCTGTTTGAGTGGGCCATACATTCATCCATTGCTGAAGAGGACGAGGAAAACGACGATGACGACGACGATGGTGATGATAAAATGAACGATGATCATGGTAATGATAGTGAAAAAGTTGGTGACACTGATGATGATCGTAAGAAATTTGATAATGATGACGATGCTATTGAGATGCGCGTTGGTGCTTCTGATAACATGCTCGGTGATGATGCTACCAAAAATTTTAACGGTGATAATGATAATGTTGATGATGATACTACTACCACTACTACTACTGCTACTACTACTACTACTACTGCTGCTGCTACTACTACTACTATTACTACTACTACTATCTCTGATATTGTAGATGGTAATGTTATGCATGTTGATGATGATGACGATGATGGTGATGATAATAATAATAATAATAATAATAATAATAATAATAATAATAATAATAATAAAAATAATAATGATGATGATGATAAAGATTATAAAGATGATGAGGATAATGATAATGATGATGATGATGACGGTGCTATTGGTGGTGTAGAAAAATTATCACATACTGCCTATGATAATATAAGTGATGACGAGAAGAATAACAATACCCTTCCCACCGCTGCTGCTACTACTACTACAACAACTACTACTATTACTATTACAAATGATACTATAGATACTAATAATGATACCACTACTGATACTACTACTACCGGTACTAGTGATACATTTGACTCTAATGATACCACTACTGATATTAATTATACTACTACTACAGAAACTACTGATACTGTTACTGATACCGCTAATGATACTCTTGATACTACTACAGATACTATTTCTACTACTATTACAGATAATACTAATTTTGATGGTCCTACTACTACTACTACTACTACTACTACTACTACTACTACTACTACTACTACTACTACTACTACTACTTCTGCTAAAAATATCGAAACTTATATGTTTGATAATGACGATACTCTTGTTATTGCTACTACTACTTCTACTGCTGCTGCTACTACTGCTGCTGCTACTGCAGCTGCTGTTGCTACTGCTGCTGCTGCAGATGATAATGATGATAGTGGAAAACTTGTGAAAGATGACGACGACGATGACGTCATTAAAAGAAATGACGTCAACATTAATACTATCAACTATGGTAATAATAATAATAATAATAATAATAATAATCATAATAATAATAATAATAATAATAATAATAATGACGATGACGATATAAATACTAATAATAATGACGATAATAATAATAAGAAGAATGATGACGGTGATGATAGTGATCCAAACTCATCGTCGACGACGTCATCAACTTCGGCGACACCGTCGTCTGTGGAGCCACCGTCGCCGTTCGTACTGAATAATAACAACAACAACAATAATAATAATAATAAAAATAACAGCAACAACAATAATAATAAAAATAATAACAATAATAATACTAAGAAGAATAAGAAGAATAAGAAAAGAAACAGAAAGGGAAAGTTTTGATAGCTACTACTTACCGCTGCAACTTCTACTACTGCTACTACTGCTATAACTACTTACGACTACTACTACTACTTTTACTACTATAACTAATGATATTAGTACTAATTTTGCTATGTGTATTTAAACCGCTAAATTATTATCTCTTACTACTACTACTACTGCTACTACTGCTGCTACTACTACTACTACTACTACTACTACTACTACTACTACTACTACTACTACTACGACATCAACTACTACTACTGTTACGACTACTACTACTATTACTACTACTACTATGATTACCATTACCACTACTAATACTATAATACCACTCTCGAACTAATACTAGCAGTAAAAAATATTTTTTGAAAATTTTGTTAAATATTTGTACATTGCCACTTTTGTTATTACTCAAGTTAAACCATACTTTATGTATATTATTTGATATTGTCTTACTTTTTTCATAATTTCAATATATATATATATATATATATATATATATATATATTTACAATATTCTATAAATTTTATAGCATATTGTAAAAATTATGGTCTATTACCAACATATATATATATATATATATATATATATATATATATATATATATATATATATGTATACCATATGTGTGTATATATATATATATATAAATATGTTATATATATGTTTACCGTAAAATGAATACAGATTTATTTTTGCAATCATATTTCTACCAGATTTTTATATCATTCATTCATTTTTTCCATCTATCCATCCATCAGTTAGTGGTTTTACTCTTCTCTTACTCTTCTTCCAATTAGAGTATATATATATATATATATATAATGTGTGTGTGTGTGTGTGTATATTATATATATATATATAATTGTTGACATCAGAATACAATCTAATGCTTATTAAATTTAGTACAATATTTACTTTTTACTGCCCTATACTTTTGTCTTAATAAATTGCACTATACTTGTGTTAGCGCTAGAGAAATGTATGTACAAATGAACTAGGGTAACTCTATATACCACAAATCCATGAACACGGGCATGTACATTTGATTTTTTTTTTTATTATTATTTTTTAATAATATGATTGCATCATTACACTACATTACATTATGCAAACTTATCTGTAATCAGATAATGCAATGACACCTTTTTTTTCCATTGATTGATAGTTTATTCGTTTAATGTCTATCCCACACACACACACACACACACACACACACACACGCACACGCAGGAACGCACGCATACAAACACACAAACACACACATATATATAATGTTTGTATATGTAATGTATGTACGTACATAAATATACTTATAGTTTGTTAATGTTATTTATCCTATGTTTATTACGTATTTTAAATTCTATATTGCGAGATGGATGGTCGAGTGTTTATTGACATGTACCTACCACTAATCTTTGCACTATTTTTAGTTATTGTTATTCTTATTTCTTATTATTATTCTTGTTATTCTTATATAAATATATATTATATATATATATATATATATATATATATTTAGGAACGAGGTTTTCAGAAATGCAAATTTCATTGAAATTGTTTGCCCATTTTGCATTAATTAACTTCTTTATAAGACATTCAACGAGGCGGTATTGTTTGAGTTCATATTTAGTTCGCCCGA
>NW_008704216.1:511664-529255 GCF_000326865.2 Helobdella robusta | reverse complement strand
GCTCATCACATCTTAATATAATGCTGGCTACGCAGTTTCTTTGAATGGCGTTCGTACAATGTCGGAGACATTGTATGTGTGTGTGTGTGTGTGTGTGTGTGTGTGTGTGTGTGTCTGTGTGTGTGTGTGTGTGTGTCTGTGTGTGTATGCGTTTGTCTGTCTGTGTGTGTGCGCGTGTGTGTCTGTGTGTGTATGCGTTTGTCTGTCTGCGTGCGTGTGTGTGTGTGTGTGCGTGTGTGTGTGTGTGTGCGTATATTATTTAGCAAATGTAAAATATTTATAAACGTAGATGACAGTTTTTAATGTAACAAAAAAATGGTTTTTTATTATTATAGTTATTATAATTATATATAATATAATAATATAATAATTATTTTTATTATTATTTTTTTATTAGAGTAGTTTTTAATGTAAAAAATGTTACAGTTATATAATGTATACGAATACCATGCTAAAAAAACAACAATGACAATAATATGAATAATAATTATTATTATTATAGCCGTATTTATTATTTTGTTATAGTATAAGTTCTATTTTTGTAGACTTTTCCTATATGTTGTTTGTTTAGCTTGTAATACTAAATCAAATCAACCAATCAATTAAACAATTATCCAACCAATCAATCAAACAATCAATCAATCAATCAATCAATCTTTGATATATAAATGCATATGTGTTTAAAATTTGCCTAAATGGTGATTGTTTCTACTTCTGTTTTTGCGCTTCATACTAATCATTTAATCATTCCTCGTTTATTATTATTATTATTATTATTATTACTGCTACTATTATTTATGAGTACTGTCATTTCTTACTATAATTTTTATTCTAGGTAGACAAATGCATGAACATGTATATATATATATATATATATATATATATATATATATTTTACAATATTCTTTAAATTCTACCGAATGTTTGATACCAAACATTCGGTAGAATTTGTAGAATATTTTAAAAATTATGGTCTATTACCAACATATATATATATATATATATATATATATATATATATATATATATATATATATATATATATATATATATATATATATACATACATGTGTGTGGGTGTGTGTGTGTGTCTTGTCTGATTTTGTTTAGGTTGCGGTCAAATGTACAACTCTTAGATGTTAATGATTTTAGATCTTGTTAACGTTGGTTATTATTATTATTACTATTATTATAAATAATAATCATAATTATAATAATATTACTATTTTGTTTTTGTTTCGTAGATTGTGTTTTTTGCTTTTTGGTTTGTTTATTGAGAATCGTTTTCGCTAATTTCCAGATTAAATTTATTTTTAAAAAAATTGTCATTTTTAAATTTATTTTGTTTGGAAAAAAAATTTCATTAAGGCAGACGCTCACACAATTTTATAATTATTTTAACGATATAGTATAGGAATTGAACTAGAGTTATTGTACTTTAGAGACAATGACCTGGAAGCGAGGATGATGATGATGTCCTTGTAAATGTGATTATGATGAAGTTTTTTAAATGTGATTTACGAATGGATTTTTCATTTTGAATGTCGGTTCTTTGTATATGACCCGAATGTCGGTTCTTTGTATATGGATGGGCATTACGAAATCGCTTTCTAACCGTTCTTTAAAACGTTTTTCAAACCGTTGTTTGAATTTGGTAAGTGTCAATTAAAGTTTTGATCTGTAAAGTCATATATATACGTGTATATACATTATATATAATATATGTGTAACTTTGATGAAAAAAATTAAGGTTTTTGCTTCCAGTAAAATCCAATAATTGCAAGATGGTGCAATATTGGTCTAAAATACCATAATCTAACTTACGTTTAGATCTCAATTAAATGTGTGAGATGTATAAAATAGATGAGTTGGTATGATTAGAGGTTTTTCGGGTTTTTCAGTTGAGTAAGTTCAATTTATATTAAACCCAAAACGGCGGCCCATACTTTTTAAAAATTTATCGTTCCATCTCTAAACATGGGAGTGGAAAATTTAAATCGAGTTTCGCAAGGTGTTTTTTCTTTGTTGCACTGGTCGTTTGTCCTATTTATTTACAAATTATTTGTTGAATTTTCACAAAATAATTAAAAAAAACTTTCCGAAAAGTGATTTAAAATGTCGTCGAACGATGACGTTGTTCTTTCGAGGCGCAGCGCTATGTTCCAGACTCCCAATCACATCCGTCAGTTAAGAAGTTTTTTTTTAAATTTAAATTAACTTATAAAAATTATTATAAAAAAAAATGGAACGAACGAACGTAGTAATACTACCACATTTATAATATACATTTTAAGTTCAGTTAGCTTCAATATCGATTAGACAATTTTGGCTAAAAATATTTGCTTGCATGAATCTGCAATTAAAATTGTTTTGGGTAATTTATGCAATTGTATACTTTGAATTATTAAATTATTAACTATTCAAACTTTAATGTTTATTTAAAAAATTAAAAACTATTTATTTATTATATAAAATAAATAAATTACAAATTATGAAATATTATTAATAATCCAAGTTAATTAAATAATTGAATTATTTTTAAAAAAAAACCACTAGGGGGTTTGAAGTCTTCAAATTTGACATCTGCCAAACGTAGGCCACTTTCTGTTCTAAACCCAAATAACAATGTTTCTGACTGCAGAACATGTGAAAGACCCAAACTGGTATTGATTGATTTCTAAGTTTTATTTTTTTATTTCCTATCTAGTTCTTTATTGTTCTGGACTTAATAACTTTCACCCATTTCAACAAATTTTCCCAGTTACCAAGCCTAACAAAGCCTGTCCTGCGGATGAGCGAGGCAAAGAATGCCTTCAAAAAGCCAGTGAAACCGTCAATCCTAGAGGATGAGTATGAAGAAATTGAGAAAATGTTTATAGAGGAGAAGCCGGCAGTTGGTTTGCCATTGAAATTTTACTTTTTTTCAAATTTTTCAATTTCAGCTTATATTAGTTTTTTTTTTAAATTTAATTTTTATAAACTTTTACAATCAATTCAAAAGATTTTTCTACCTTTTAAAAGTCGCTAAAAGTAATAATAATAGATAGTTATAAAAATTTTGACTGATACTATTTTATATTATGTTTTTACTACAATGCTATCACACTGCAATTTAATATTTTGAAATTTTTAATTTTTAATAAATTATGTTTCTTGCAGATTTGTATGAGGATGTGATTCCTTTAAAAGAGCAACCAACGACGTATTTGAGTCAGTTTGTCTTAATGTTCCCATCCATTTCAAGCAGTCTCTACTACAGCAGCGGTACAGATCGCTGCTACAACGTCGATCATCATGATGAGACCGCTACTGCCGATGGCTTTTCTGCAGAGGATGACTTTGACTATCTGAAATCTGACAAAGGTTGGGTGTTAGGGCGTTTGTAAGTTTTAGAAATTGCACTCTATATAAATGAATTTGATTAATTAATGGATTGGTTGATTGATAAATTGGCTTTGGTTGATTGAATTTAAAATTTTGTGGATTCAATTTTGAAGCTACTATGCTATGAGTCTTGGCTTTCTGTTATTATTGAATTACAATATAATTTTACGTCATAATTATAACATTTATGACGTCATTTCGTAACGAATGAATCATAATATCTATTGTGGTATCTATAAATTTTCCTCCCACAGAATTACTAAAAGTCAACATGGATGAGTTGATGATGTTGGATGAAGAGATTGCAGCTGCCACCTCCGCTGCTGAAACCGCTGATGATGATGATAATGATCACAGTGATGATGATGATGATGATAGTAATGATCACGTGGGCAATAAAAACGATGACGTCAGAAATGTGCTGGAATTTCCGCCCATGCACTTTTTCGATGATTTATTTCTAAGTATTTAACATGTTGTTATTACCATTATTATTAGTATTATTATGATTACTGTTGAAAATTATGTTGTTATTATTATTATTACATTATATTCATATAGGCAAGTTAAACTAGAGTCAATGAACTATAACCTTTTCAACCTTTATTAATAATAATTTTTTATTATGTTTTGTGTGTCTAGCAGGGTGTTTTTAAAGCATTTATTGTGATTAGTGCTGGTATTATTATGATTTTTCTGATTATTATGTTATTTTTTCTGTTTTTATTGTAGGATTTCAGATCTTGTAAAATTATTTATCTGATTAATTATTAATTAATTATTTAAAACTTGATGTTGTCGTAATATAAGTGAATAACTTTGAATAAACGAATTGAAAAATGGATGAAATTTATTTATAATCAGTTACATAAACGTTCTCTGTGCTATTTTATTACTGTTTAACATTGTTTTTTGGTTTACATTATTCAAATTTATTTGAAACAAATATATAATGACGGTTGTTTAATATGAGATGTATGTCGAATATTATGTTACATATGGACATTGTTTTTCTGTAAGATTATATAGTACATACACAATGCTTTTATTGGTCGAATCTTTTAAAATGGAAAAACATTATAGAGAATGTATTTATATTTGCTATAGAATAATTATATTATGGTATTATAAAAGCTCCCAATGAAAAACGTAGAAAATTTATGCTTACGATATGTTATATTGTAGATAATTGAGCCATTTAGCTGTTTTATTAGAGTTATTTGGTCGTTTAGCTAGTGGAATATTAGTTTAGTATGCGCTTTATTCACTTATTTTATTTTATAGCGAATTCCATATACGATTATTGTCTAAATGCTTTATATGTGTGGTTATTTCTCACTAAAATGTCATTCTACATTAGTGATGGTATGTGCTTTAAAGGGCCAAAAAATATAGCTATCTGAATTTAAGGTTAGCACTTGAAATATGTGCTTGAAATATTTAACATTACAACGCTTTTGCCATGTAAAACAATTTGGAGTATACATGTGCGTGTATGGTGCTATTTCGTTACTATGCTAAATAAGAATTATATGATTCTATATATACATATAATATATTGGTATAAATATAATAGCAACCCACTAATATTAAGAGTTAAACTGAAAATAATTTTTTTTCATCTGATTCATTTTTAGCCTATTAGTTTGACACCTTTATTGCTGGAATGAAAATTGCTGAAGAGACAAACAACTTTTTTTTTTCTAGAATAGTTTAACAAAAAACTAATTTATCTTATTTTTTTAATAAAAATTATTTAATTTAATAAAACAGTAATGATGTTATTAAATTCATAAAAGATTGCCATTCATTAATTAAAGATTCATTGAAGATTAACATTATTAAACATATTCAACTTGAACTTGAAGGAACTTAGGCAAAATAATAAGATATGGCCACAATTCGGAAGAAATTAGTGATTGTTGGAGACGGTGCCTGTGGGAAAACCTGCCTATTAAGTGTTTTTAGTAAGGACCAGTTTCCGGAATTGTATGTACCAACAGTTTTTGAAAATTACATAGCGGACATTGTTGTTGATGGAAAACAGGTTTGTTTGTTTGGTTCTATGAAAAATTTGATGGTTGGTTGGATGGTTGGATTGTTTATTTACTGCTTACTGACTGACTAATTGATTGGTTGACTAATTTACTGATTGGTTGACTAATTTACTGATTGGTTGACATTTGGTTGTGTTGTGGACAGTTTGATGCTTACTGATAAATAGATTTTTAAGGATTTATCTATGACATTTCCTCTAAAAATAAATAGATGGATAATTATGAATTTGTGTTTTAAATTTTGATGGTTTCTTCTATGTGCTATAATGTTTCATTTGCTTGAGTTTACAGTTAATCATTAAATAAATTATTTAATGGGTAATGCTAGAATTTAGATGTGTTTTTTTTATATCAGAATATAATTCAGGTCATGTCAGAAAATATATATATTTCAAAATATTTTCATTTCTTTCCCTAATCAGAAAGTTTCACAAAACATAGGTAGAACTTGTATTATGGGACACAGCAGGGCAGGAGGATTACGATCGACTCCGACCTCTTTCCTATCCAGATACAAATGTCATCCTAATGTGTTACTCCATAGATAGTCCCGACTCCCTGCAGAATATCCCAGAGAAATGGACCTCAGAGGTGAGTTTTTTTTTCTACTCAAGTTTTTTTTATTGATGCATTTTCATTTATATTGATAAAATGATGGAAAAAAGTTTAAGTTGGCTGTGGTTGGTTGGCTGGTTGGTTGGCTGGTTTGCATTCAATCAATCAATCATTTCATTCATTTACTGATGATTGACGTTTGTATCTAGTTTGATGCTTGTTGTTCTAAAAGTATTCTTCAACATAGGTCCGTCATTTTTGCCACGACGTACCGATCGTGTTAGTGGGCAACAAAAAGGACCTGAGGAACGACGAACTGACGAGACGAGATCTCATGAAGGTCAAGCAGGAGCCGGTCAGATATGAAGAGGGCAAACAAATGGCCGACAAGATTGGTTAGGTCACGTGATTGTGAGGACGGTGGTTGCGATAATGATGATTGTGAGGAGGACGATGGTGTTGATGATGGTGGTGACGTTTTACTGTGATGATGATGACTTTAGATTGAAATTATTAAAATAGTTATTAATTTACAAAGGTGCTTATTGCTACCTCGAGTGTTCAGCGAAGACCAAAGATGGCATTAGGGAAGTTTTTGAGATGGCAACGAGGGCTGCTCTGCAATCCAAGAGGAGAGTGAAGAAGATCCATTGCTCTTTGCTTTGATGGTGATACTGATGGGAAGGAGGAGAGGGAGGAAGACGATGAGAATGGTGATGATAATGATGACGATGATGAGGATAGTGATGATGGTAACGATGACGACGACGATGATAACAATCTAATTTTCGATGAAATGTTTATTTGGAAACCACTTGTGTGGAGTTGTTTCTCTCTCAAGTGGGTTCTTGTTCGTGTACGTGCTTGTGTGGGCGTGCGTGCGTGTGTTTGTGTGGGTGGGTGCGTGTTTGTATGGGCGTGTGTATAATAGGTATTAATAGAGTCATAATAATAATAATAATAATGTCATGGCTGGTTTTTGCTACTGACAATTTTCCAACGTATCAGTCTTGCCCGTCGCGTCGTTATCATTACGTTATCCCCGTTACATTCATCATCATCATCATTGTCGTCATCATCACCATCGTAGCCTACATATCATCATCATCGCCATAATTGTGTTGATCATTAGCATAATTGTGTTGATCATTAGATATACCGTTTATGAATTCTATTTAGAGTTATTGGTTTTTGCTTAAAACAGTTCATATATATATATACCTCTCTTTATTTATCTCGCATTTTTTCTCTCTTTCTCTCTCTCTCTCTATATATATATATATATGTATATTATTATTGTATATATAAGAATTTCTATTATAATTTATGATTCAAACAGACAAATGTGTTGCTTCTGAAAACAAAGATTTTATTTTGTTAAATGTTAAAAAAATCATTATTGGGAAAAAAAACTCACCTGAAGACAAAGAAACGACATTTAAAGTTTATTATTTCACAAATTATAATCAGTTTGTCACAAAATATATATATTTCATTAAACTTTACTTTTAGGTTTTTTTTAACCTCTCAACAAAAACCCCAGACAAAAAATTCACAGTGTATTATCAATCGCGCAAAGCACGTCAAAATCAAAATTAAAGAATCAAAAATCTAAATTCTAAAATAAAAATTAAGGAAGTATAGTTTCTTTACATATATATATATATATATATATATTTATTCATATATATACATTTATATGTTTATTTGTCGTATATATAGTTATTAAGAAATATCACCGTATTTTCCGCATTGTTGAGTTTGTAACTAAGTTTTTTAATTTTTTGCACAATTATTTTATCTTCACTTTAATAAATTTAACAATATTGATATATTTCTTAATAAATGTGCATATATTATATATGGGTGAAAATATATACATATTTATATATATATATATATATTTGTTGGTAATAGACCATAATTTTTACAATATTCTATAAATTCTACCGAATGTTTGGCGTTAATATGTTTGTAGTTCGTTTTTTCGATTTTTCTCACTAAAGTTTTTTGGTGAACGTTTAGTTTATTAAAATTCAAAATAAACTTTTTTTTCGAATTCATGCTGCAAATAAGGCCATATTTCGATTCCGAATGAATCGTATATATATATATATATATATATATATATATATATATATATGTGGGTGTGTGTGTATATATGCCCTTAAATATTTAAATTCACTTATATAGATGCTAATAGTGCCTCTATACATGGCTTCACCGCACTGCAAATATTTCGAGTCGTTTTGAATTTGCTTTCATATCAAACTTCAACTACGTTTTGAATCTTTTATATGCAAAATTTTGAAGAAACACACACATGTATATATAGTTGTGTGTGTGTTTTTGTGTGTGTGTGTGTTTTTGTGTGTGTGTGTGTTTTTGTGTGTGTGTGTGTGTATTTACATATATAGATATAAATATATAATCCAGTATTACTATCGTTATTGTTGTTGCTATTGTTTTTACACTCGCTACATCGTTGAGGTAGTTAATTTTTTTTATAACAACTACGACGATTATACGCTTATACCATGTTATTATTATTATTATTGTTATTATTATTATTGTTGTTGTTGATGATGTTGTTGTTATTGTTATTATTGATGTTTTTATTGTTTTTGTTGTTTTTGACAACTATACCTACTTTTATATACAATTTTTTTATCAAGTTTTCTCACAAAGCTTTTACGAATCTACGAACCATGTGTATATTTGTTTGTGTGTGCGTACGTGCGTGTGTGTGTGTGTGCATTTTTTAAAAATACATTATTATGTTATTATTATTATTATTATTATTATTATTCAAAACAGCACGGGCAGAACCCCTTGCCAAACAAAAATATAGAAATTCGAAAATATAAACCATAAATAAATAAAATAGGTAATGTACATAATAAACTTATCTTATATATATAAATAATAATACACAAGTCAACACAACAAAATAAAGCAACATAATTAATTAAAGTGTAAAAGATGATAACTATTGAATGTATTATATAGTGTAAAAGGAACAATTATGAATTCAAACGCCAATCAAATATGGAGTCACCAAAAAATGAATCTAATAATGATTTAAAAATGTTAATGTTATCAGCGTTGACGGCATCAGAAGGAAGCCTGTTCCAGTCGTCTACCACACGGTATGAGAAGCAAAATTTACGACAATCTTTATGACATGGTCCTGTAGTCAGTTTCCAGTTGTGTCCTCTCGTACGATCGTCGGACGAAAATAGTAGCGTTGGACTAGCCTTGACAGAAGCCTCGCCACGTAACATTCTGAACAGCAAAATAAGATCCGCTCTCCGACGACGGTACGCGAGTGAAGGCAGCTTAAGTTTCTTTAATCTGTCAATATAAGGAAGAGACCTACAGGAATTAACCAAACGTGTTGCTCTTTTTTGGATTTTTTCAATTTCTAAAATTAAACCAATTTTGTAAGGTTTCCATGCTTGAACACCATATTCCAACTGAGACCTCACCAACGACTTATACAACAAGACAAAAGCTTCATCTTATAAATTCTTGAAGTTTCTAGCAACAATCCCCAACATGGAGTTAGCTTAATGAACAATTTTCACGATTTGGCTTTTGAACCTAAGCTTGGCATCAGAGATCACTCCGAGGTCTGATATCTCATCAACCTCTGGAAAACAAAAGGGCAGTCCGTTGCAGTCTACAATAGTGACTGGTGTACCTGAATTGTTGCAACCAAACCTTAACATTTGGCATTTATTGATATTTATATTTAACTTCCATTTACTAAACCAATCAACCATTTTTATAATATCCTGAGAAAAGATGATTTTATCTTCGTCACTTTTTATTACCTTAAAAATTTTTGAGTCGTCTGCAAATAGCAGAACATTGTCACAAACAGAAGATAAATCGTTTATATAAACTAGAAACAATAGCGGACTCAGAACCCCACCTTGGGGAACCCCACTTAAAACCGGTCTCTGATCCGATAATGTACCATCAAGCTTTACTTGAAACGACCTACCACTGACATAGTTCTGAATCCAATTTAGTAGCTTGTTGTTAATACCGTACTGTTTGAGCTTGAATAGTAATCGGCTGTGTGAAACCTTGTCAAACGCTTTTTCATGATCCATATAAACCACATCAACCTCATAACCATGATCCAATCCCTCAGTGATGATCTCCAAAAACCTCAAAAGTTGCAAGACTGCTGAACGACCTGGTATAAATCCAAACTGGCCATTGGAAAATAAATCATTCTCCATAAAATAATTCATAATGTGATCTTTTATCATAGATTCCAGAATCTTGCATATTGTTATTTAAGAGAAAATTTGACGCTGATATTATTATTAATGTTATTGTTATTTTTTTGTTAAAAGATGAAGCCAAAAATATATTGGTGAATTGTAAAAATATATTGGTGAATTGTATTAGAAATAATTTGTTCATTATTTAACACCACACACACACACACACACACACACACACACACACACACACACACACACACACACACACACACACACACACACACACACTCACTCACTCACACACACACACAATACAATACAACTTACAAGAGGAAGTAGTAAAAACATGAACGTGTATACATTACTTAAACTTGGAAATTGATTGCATGCCCGTAGCTGTATTAAAATTTTGAACGTGACAGTTGCAGTAGCTACTACCAGTATAAATATAACAAAATCGCATGTTGGTGACGACCGATGAAAGATTCATTCTGTTATTTTTCCATTTTCTCATTCGATTATTAAAGTGCAGACTTTATTAAAGGATAATATTAATCATCAAAAAGTATGACGAAGGAACAAAAATCCATGAACAAGTGAAAAAAGGCTGAAAGGTTGTTTAAAAAAAAGCGTATTTAGTTAGAAGATTCCTCGACGCGTCAAGGCAACCATTCTTGAAGCAGTCGAAAAAAGACTGCCAGCATCTCAAACAAGTTCTACAAACAATTCTACCTACCTACTACTAACATTATAACTAACTAATAACATCTCTCTCAAAGTTTGTGTTCGTGTGTGTGCGTGTGTGTGTTTTAGCAGGTTACAGATTTTATTTAGTAGGCTTGTGTTTGTGATATACGCAAGCAATAGTTGAGAAGGTATAAGCAGATGTCAATGGCGGAGACATCTATGTGTATGAAGTTCGCACTTAGTACCTCAGCGTAAGATCAAAGTTTCTATTCGATTTCGTTATATGTAGTTACACACCCAGCTACACATACAAACACGCACCTAGGAGGTTGGAATTTCTTTCTAAAGATGAAAAAATCCGTCTACGAAACCAAGCGAATGAAAGTTTAGATTCTTCAACAAAGTTTGTAACCTTAATTTTTATTCGCGCACACACACGTACATACATACATACATACAAACACATACATGCATTCAACTGAATGCCAACATGTGCAATTAACGACAAATCAAAGTGTTAATCCATTTGTTACTTGATGTTTGACGGTTCAGTGTCACTCATCATGTTTTGATTTTAACATACATTCAAACATACAAACATACATACACAACATCACATCACCATAGATGGCTGGTCGGGTGTGTTCGCTATTTGAAAATATGCAACCACCATTCTGCATCTAACAGATCAATACTTTAATGGCTCTCACCATCACCAGCGCCATCATCGTCGTCGTCTTCATCATTATGTCAAAATATTAGTAGTAAGAAAGTGAAAAGACGTGCAGTTGGCCGTTTCCCACGAAATTTGACATTCGTGTAGGACCATTTTGAAAGGCAGCTAGGCAGATTGTGCTATTTCCGTTAAAGTCCACAGCCTTTTGTAGATCTCAGAGGATTAATTGTTGATTATTACAAGTGGGAATTTTACTTTGGCATCTGTATTTGAACAGCGGGTTGAATATTATCTCGATAAAGAGTTAGATAGAAATGAACAATTCTCTTAATGGCTTGTTTATTATACTGAAAAATTTGGATTTTATTCAAAATTTAGGGTCGTTTGTTATTCATCTAAACTGTGATTGTAAATCTAAATCAACTAAATATTTGACTATTCAGTCAAATTCACTATTTAGTTCATCTTCAATTAAGACAATAAAAACAACCACGGTTAAAACTATCACTATCACCACTACCATCATCACCATCATCATCATTATCATCATCATCATTATCATCGTCATCATCATGCTCGTCACATTTTCAATAAAATCAGAACGGTCTTGTTCATGTCAATCATTATCGTCATCATAAATAACATCAATAACATCATCATCATCAACAACATCAACAATACCACCAATCGTCGTTGTTATCATACTTTTTACTCAACTATCGCTGCTGTCACTAAAATGACACAAAAGTTGCTTACTATACACACACACACACACACACACACACACACACACACACACACACACACACACACACACACACACACACAAACATATACACACATGCATAAGTATATATGTATTTATACACATATAGTGTGCACTTATATACCTACATACCGTACATATGTATATACATATATGTTAGTTTTATATATATGTATATATATGTGTATATGTATATATATATATATATATATATGTATATAATAATTTATTTGGTTCTTTGCCTACTATTGACTTTTTTCTTTGGTTTTCCGATAAGGTTATAAAACAGGAATTAATAATAATACTAATACTAATACTACTAATAATAATAATAATAGGTTTGTTAAAATATTTTTGAAAAGATGTCTTTTGGATTATAATTTAATCATTGATATGTACAATTAAACATTTAAAATCTCCAATTAAAAAAAATATAAATAATATTGATAATAACGGTAAATAATAATAATAATAATAATAAAAACGTTTGCTAGGTTTACAGCAGCTGACTATGATTTATTAATAAAATTATAGGATTCTGATGAAAGTAAATGTAATTATATTGATTATAATATTATTATTTTTATTATTTTTATTATTTTTATTATTATTATGCTATTATTATTATGCTATTATTATTATGTTATTATTATTTTATTATTATTATTGCTCTGTTGGAATTTTTTTCGATTACAAGCTTAATTAAATCAAGCCGTCAACTTGATTAAAATTTCGTTTACTCATTCGTTCTTTCATTCGTCCAATCGTTCGTTCATTCGTTTGTACGTTCTTCGTTCGTTCATTCGTTCGTTCGTTCGTTCGTTCGTTCGTCCTTTTGTTCGTTTGTTTGTTGGTATGTTCAGACATTAACTTTATATACTTCACACTTCACATACAACTTTAATTAACATTCATTCATTTTATAATTGATTAATTAATTAGTTTATTTATTTATTCATTATATAATTTATAAATTCATTCATCAAATCAATTATTTATTTTTTTTCTTCGTTTGTTCTCTCACTCTTTGATACATTTTTTACAGTATTAGTGACTTATTGCTGATGAAAGATGTTTTCAAGCGTATGAATGAATGAATGAATTAATTAATTAATTAATGCACTGGTGAATGAATAAATGAATAAACGAATGGGTAAAAAATGAATGAGTGAATGAATGAATGAAGGAATGATTAACGAAACAAAATTACTTTCACTGCAGCTTTAGTTTTGCATGAGAACCTAGATGAACGAATGGATGGATGGATAGATAATCAGATAGATGGATAAAAAAAATGAATGAATGAGTGAATGAATGCATGTGTGAATGTATGTATGTACGTTTGAATGAATGAATGAATGAATGAATATGCTAAATTAACTTTTACTTTTTCGAAAGCGTTTTATGGGAAAAAAGATGGATGAATGGAAAGATAAACGAACGGATAAAAGGATGTATGTATGGATGAATGAATGAATGAATGAACGAACGAATGAATGAATGAATGAATAATACAAAGCTGGATGGATGAATAAAATTGTTTTGATAAGAGGTATGTAGTTTTGTTATTTAATTTATTTCTACTCAATAGTTTGTACATGCGTTGGAATGTATGTTTGTTTGCATGTTTGTATGTGTGTATCTATGTATGTGTATGTATGCATGTGTGTGTGTGTGTGTGTGTGTGTGTGTGTGGTGTGTACCTATGTATGCATGGTTAACACCACTACTTCCTCTACTACTACAACCATTAGCACTACTATTATTATTACTACTACTACTACAACTATAACTTTTACTACTATTACCATTACTATTCTTGCTGCTGCTACTACTACTACTACTACTACTACTACTACTACTACTACTACTACCAATACCACTACCACTACCACTACCACTACTACTACTACTACTACTACTACTACTACTACTACTACTACTACTACTACTACTACTACTACTATTGCTACTACTACTACTATTGCTGGAGATGAAACCAAAATGGGATACTAAAAATAATGATAGAAACGTTATCAGTGCAATGATTGATGGATATCTATTTGTGTGATAAAAAAATGTATTCATTCATTCATTCATTTATTCATTTGTTCGTTTGTTCGTTCGTTCATTCATTCATTCATTCATTCATTCGTTTATTCGTTCATTCGTTCATTCATTCCCTTATGGTAGTAGAATGTACAAAATTTGGGGATAAAAATATTGAAGATGATGATGTTTTTAGTAATAATAATGATAATAACAACAACAACATCAATAACAACAACAATGACAATAATAATAATAACAACAACAACGATGATGATGACGATGATCAGGGCGGATGCTTGAAACAAAGGAACAGTTGTGAAATCGTCATCATCATCATCATCATCATCATCATTATTATTATTATTATTATTATCATCATCATCATCATTACCGTCATTTCATCATCTTCGCCTAAAAATTTGATAGCGAAAAATCCACATTTATCAGTTGTACATAAACATACACATCTTTATCCAAAAATGTGTGCGTGTATGTGTGTGTATGTGTGTGCGTGTCTGTCTCTGTGTGTATGTGTATCTATTTGTGTGATTGTGTGTGTGCGATTGTGTGTGTGTACGTGCGTGCGCGTGTATGTAAACTTACACAATGTTTGTTTTTTATTAGCGATGTGTTTATTTTGTCACTAATTATATGAAATTGCCTAATTGGTTGTGGCTGGCTATGATGACGACGACGACGATGATGATGGTTATGATGACGACGACGATGATGGTGGTGGTGGGTGGTCTTAGATTTGATGATGAAAATGATGACGACGATGATGTAGAAAGATGGTGATGATGATGAATGATAGATAGCGATAATAGCGAGGCTGATTAGTGATAATGGATTTGATGATAGAAATGAATGAGTGTAAGAATGAAAGGACGAACAATCGAACAAACGAACGAACAAATTGGCGAACGAACGAATGAATAAATGAATGAATGAACAAATTAATGAATGAATAAATTAACAAAGAAATTACTGAAACATGAGTATGGATATTAAATATTCTTTTGAATAAAATATTTTTTTATTTATAAAGCTTCCATCTCGTTGAAGTTGAAGAATTAACATAACAACAACAACAACATCATCATTATCATCATCAACAACAACAATATAATAACAATAAACAATAATAATAACAACAACAATAATAATAATACAAATAATTAATCAGCCAGTCTGTTTTGATCCAGTCAGTCCGTCGCACTCAACAAATCAATTTAATATTCCACGTAACTGAAACAACAACAACAACAACAACAATAATAATAAAAATAACTATAACAGTTTCATAATAACAATGGAGGACTTATTTAAATCATTCTGTGCCTTCGGGGCAGACAAACACAGCAGCCAATCAGCGGCTGCCATGCTGGATGGCGCCAAATTTGCCAAGATGGCGAAGGATTTGAAATTATTGGATAAACAGTTTACCACCACTGACGTTGATATCATTTTCACTAAAGTTAAACCGAAGACTGAGTTAGTTTGTCTGTCTGTCTGAGTGTGTGTGTTAATGCATGTGAGAGAGAGAGAAAGAAAGAGAGAATGAGAGAGAGAGAGAGAGAGAGAGAGAGAATTGAAAATGATGAGAAATATTAAAAAATGATAAAAAAAATATGTTAGTTACCCTATAAAAACACTGACGACCAATCATGTCACACCGCTCTTCCGTTACCAACCAATCGCAGCACTCCATTCATAAGTTATCAATTTATCACATCACTCCACCAACCCGTTATCAGCCAATCATTTCTCTCCTTTCATCAGTCAAAAAATTTTTAACCAATCAGACGCAAGATAACGTACGCGCAGTTTGAAGAGGCCTTAAAATTGATGGCGGCCAAGAAATATCCGGGGGCCGAAGATGGGTTGGAAAAATTGAAGGGGGCAATGCTGCAGGGGAAAGGGCCTGCCGTACACGGAGTTACTGTATGTATGTGTGTATGTATGTTTTTGTATGTATGTTTTTGTATGTATGTTTTTGTATGTATGTATGTGTATATATGTATGTATGTGCGTGTGTGTATGTGTGCGTGTGTATACTTATGTACGTATGTATGTTTCGGCCCTTAACAACCTCCTTACATTCTCGTTCGTTGATCACTCGAACGCTTCTCGATGACTGTTGATCAAAATTCAGCCTTATATCAATACTTCCATACGAAGTCGTCACACTGCAGCCATAGCTTGCTAATTCAGCAAACGCTCCTTTTTATTTCTGTTCAGCCACAACCAACTCGAAGCTTGCCCTGCGCTACTGATAACTTTCTTCAGACATGTCGTACGCTTTCTGCCTGACAGTCCCAACTCTTTGATAAGTACAAACATCGACGCTCGCAATGCTCCTCTTGTACCAGCCTCAACAGAGTAGAACCTGGTTTGTATCCTTTCTTGTTTAATTCTTGAATCAGCTGTTCGTACTTTGCAGTTCTTACATCGTGGCTACTGAGCGTGTTATCTTCGTGCGACACAGTTAACTGAATTCGTATCCTCAGATGCCACCACCACCATGTCAAGTCTCATGTCTGCTACTTTACGTTTACGTTGGAAAATTTCGTCTTTCTTCCAAATTAGTGTACACAACCCGCTGTATGTATCTATTATTATTATTATTATTATTATTATTATTATTATCATCATTAAAATTTATGAAGCGCTTATTAAAATAATAGTGTTAATTTTTCAAAAGCGCTATCATATAATTAACAGAAATAGCTGAAAAAGTAGATAAAATAAATCAGTTCACAGTTATTGATTAAATAAATGAGTCTTCAAATTCTTCCTAAAGTTTTCAATTCCTGAATCGCACACCCTCAACGACCGTGGCAAACCATTCCATACAACCGCCCCCGACACTGCAATATTTCTTGCTCCTATCTGCAAACGAAAAACAGGCACAACCATCAAATTATCATCATCAGATCTTAGACTTGTGCCAATACGCAAATTTGATCTCTTCTTATTGAACTTGCATGTCAAATATTCTGGCGTAAATCCATTTAAAACCTTGTACATTACCATACAGATTTTATATATTATCCTTTTATTGACAGTTAGCCAATGTAGGTTCCTCAAAATTGGCGTAACGCGATCAAATTTAGCACCACCTACAACAATTTTAGCAGCTCTATTCTGGATGGACTGAAGCATCACAATCG
>NW_008704216.1:509309-510585 GCF_000326865.2 Helobdella robusta | reverse complement strand
TGTATGTATGTATGTATGTATGTATGTATGTATGTATGTATGTATGTATGTATGTATGTATGTATGTATGTATGTATGTATGTATGTATGTATGTATGTATGTATGTATATATTGTCCATAGACTAGTAAGCACATGTAACCGCATAACATTAATTTCAATTCTTTCTCCTCATAATCATCATCCATCTATCTTTGTTTCTTTCTATCTATATCCATTTTCTCCTCTCTCTCTCTCTCTCTCTCTCTCTCTCTCTCTCTCTCTCTCTATCTCTTTCTCTCTCTCTCTAAATATAATACCACTACTTACTACTAACTACAACTACTACTACTAATACTGCTAAAAACAATAATAATATAAATATTAATATAAATAATGATAATAATTTAAATAATAATATAAATAATATAAATTATAATAATAATATGATTTTTCAGAAGACCGTAAAGAATGCCACAGTTGACAGGCTAACTGATGCTTCTAAATTTACAGGTATGTGAGTTTATTCTTCTTCTTTTTCTTCTTCTTCTTATTATTAGTAATAGTAGTAGCAGTAGTAGTAGAAGTAGTAGTAGTTGATGTTGTTTTTGTTGTAATGTTGTTATTGTTATTAATTTTATTATCATATTATCATTATTAATAGAAGAATGGTTGTCGTGGCTTTTGGCATTCTATAATTACTATTATTATTATTATTATTGTTTTTGTTAATGTTATTTATGATCTTTTTTAATAAACAGGAAGTCACAAAGAGAGATTTGACGATGAAGGTAAGGGTAAGGGACTTGCCGGAAGGAAAGAGGTCGTCGACGAATCCGGTTACGTCACTGGCTACAAAGAAAAAGGTCTTCTTTTAATCTTTCTTATCGAAATAACATCATTTTAATTTTAAATTAAAAAAAAATTAGATATCTAATTACTAATTTTAACTAAAATTAAGCGTTGATGCAGTAGATAACATGGCTGGCCTGACCTGGCCTGGCCTGGCCTGGCCTGGCCTGGCCTGGCCTGGCCTGGCCTGGCCTGGCCTGGCCTGGCCTGGCCTGGCTTGTTGTGTGTATGACCCTTTTTTCTAAAGAGCTAAAAAATGATTTTCTAAAATGACGTTTCGTTTAAAAAGGAACCTACGAGAAGAAAGTGGATGGCGAAGCGAAATAGACAGAAATGATATAGCGCATAACAATTCCAAGAAAATTTAAAAAAAAAATATTTGTCGATGTCGTTTTACTCGTTGTCAACTAACTGTCAATTTTAATTGATTTGATTTTCCAACACAG
>NW_008704216.1:494309-506809 GCF_000326865.2 Helobdella robusta | reverse complement strand
ATATATACTCACAAATATATTGATTACATACACACATCCATATACAAAAATAAATATATCTAACCAACCAACCAACCAACCGACCGACCGACCGACCGACCAACCAACCAACCAACCAACCGACCAACCAACCTACCACACCAATCATTCAAATCGCAAAATAATAATAATTTCAGAAAATCCATAGAACAAAAAAACTGCAAGAAATATTTATATTTCCGCTTTTAAAACATCTATCTGAATTTACTTGTCCAAAATATAATAATAATAATTATTATTATTATAAACGAATTAATGCAACGAACGAACGAACGAAAATAAAATCACAAACTGAATGAACAAAGAATGTAAGAATACGCATGATGCACGCGTCATCAAGCCGATATCATAATCAATAGGAAATTTAATTATAAATGACTACGTCTGTAACTACACAAACATAGACAGACAGACAGACAGACAAGAAAGACACACACAAACACACACACTCTAATGTAATATTATCAGTAGTTGATTATACTTCACTATGCGCGTTTCTTAAAACCATTTAGTTAAAAATTATTAACCAGTATAATAATAATATAATAAATAATATGGTACACGTATATATATATATATATATATAAATACAATATGGTGTTCACGTTCAATAAAATAATTGTTTTTTTTATAGGATAATTAATTGATTGAACTAATTATTTGATCGATCGATCAATCATTCAACCAATCAAATCAATCAATCATTCATTCATTCATCAATCAACCAATCCAATCGATCAATGTTTCTTCATTCTATCATAGCGGTGGATTCGTCACCAGAGAAACTTGAGAGGCTGAAAGTGTAATTCGAAAAATTTAAAAATTAATTAATTAATCAGATAATTAATTATTATTTAATGAGATTAATATTAATCAAAACAAATACACGCTCACACAGACACATACCAACAGAAAAAACACACCCACCCAAACACACAGAAACACGCACACTGGGATATAAAATCAGACAAATTTTTCTTAATCTACGCTTAGTGACACATTGATATTGATACATAATACCAAATTATAACAAACACGTACACCCATACACACAAACACACACACACACAAACACACACATACACACGCACCTCTTAATCTATGCCTCCTTCTCCTCCTATCAATTCCAGTCAGTTCGGATTTCAGTTCCATGTAGACGGATTTCAGCTGGTCGATCCTCTTCATTATGAATTCTATCCTGTCTTCCCCATCCAGGCATTTTCCTTCCTCTGTGTGCATGTACGTGTGTGTGTGTGTGTTTATGCGTTTGTTTGTATGTGAAGTTATGTGTGGAAATGTGTATGTCTGCGGTTATGTTTGCAACATGTTTGCGTAGTTGGTCAAGCGCGCAAGAAGAAGATAAGATAGAAAGAATACAACAAAACAGGATAGATCCGGATACATGCAACAAAACAGGATAGAACGGATTAGGATAGAAGAGAATAAAATGGGATAAGATAGAAAGAACATATCAGGATACAGGAATGGGTATAGAACAAAAAAAAAATAGGATAACTACTAACCTAGATCCAAGAAATTTAGATCCTTGTATTTAATGTGAGGCAGCTGACTGTTTTGGTGGTGGTGATGATGATTGTGGGCATTATTATTATTATTGTTATTATTATTATTATTACTATTATTACCAACGATACTGCAAAAGTTATTATTATTATTGTTGTTGCTGTTGTTGTTGCTGTTGTTGTTGCTATTGCTATCATCATTATTGTTTTGAGTTGCTAACTGGTGATGGGGACGATGATGATGAGGACGATGATGATGATGATGATGATGACGCTGGTGATGATGGTGATGGCTGGCAGATGAGTGAGAGTCGATGTCACTGTCTGATGCTGTTTAGGAGGGAAACGAATATAGTATTAATTATTAATAATAAATAATATTATGAATAACTATTAGTGATAAATAATATTATCATTAATATAATCATAATTATAATAATAACTATTATTATTATTAATTGCTTATCAAAAAATCGAAGAAAAATATACACGTGAGGGTAAAGACAAAGATGACGGTAAACTAACGTTCATTATCGTTATTTCCTCTGCTTTTAACGACATTATTATTATTATTGTTATTATTATTATTGTTGTTGTTGTTGTTATTATTATTATTATTATTGTTGTTGTTGTTCGTGTTTCTCCTCCTCCGCCGATGATGGGAAACAACGGAAGACGAGGCAACGATGACGTCATCCTTCTTCTTCCTTTTTGAGATCATCGACGAATCAGATTTGAAAGATTTCCTCTTCCTGTGCCCGGACAATTTTGACTGGCTGTCAGATTGCTGACTGGCTCCGCCCACTTAGTTATCGTAGAGCAATGTTTTTAATTAGTTTCTTTGAAACAGTGGATAGTTTATGATAATATTAAAAACCGAACAACAACCACACACCACACACACACACAGACACACACACACACACACAGAGAGAGACAAAAAATGACCACAACTGACCATTAGAGCAGCTGTCATTAGAAGCAGTACTGAACTCATAAGCAGATGGGGACTCAACGACATTGCCCTCCTCAAACATACCCTCAATAACCAGGTCACTATGACGGTCGTGGTGGTGGTGCAGTGGCCCGACAAACCCCTCAACTGCAACCCCCATGTACTTCTCCACTTCCTTGTTTGCCTCCCTGGTGCTCTCGTCATCGCCCCTGGCGACAGTCGCTAGGCAGTCGTCGTCGTTGTTGCTGTTGTTTCGGATGTCGTTGTCATCATCTTCTTCCTCTTCTTCTTCCTCTTCCTCGTCGCCAACAGTCACTTCTGCGGCTTCGATGCAGCAATCGTCGGAGGAGGTGGCCGTTCCAGGCGGAGAGATGTCAAGCATTGGGAGAGAGGATCTGTGTATGTTGTTTGTGTTTTAGGTGTACATGTTTTGTCTGTGGTATGATTTGTACACACATATGTGTGTGTGTGTGTGTGTGTGTGTGGTGTGTGATGTTGTACAGACGTGTGCGTGCGTGCCTGTATTAACCTTATAAGATCAGCCTCCTTGGAACACTGAAGAGCAAACTGAGATAGGATAGTGCAGTCGACGATGTTCTCATTCACCTTGCCATCATCTGTCCAAACAGACCTGTGTCTCGAGTGTTGTTGTTGTTGTTGCTGCTGTTGCTGATGTTGTTGTTGCTGTTGAGAAGAAGTTGCAACGTATGTTGGAGAGCTGTCGTCAACATTGTTGTCGTTGCCACAGTTGTTGGTCCTGTTAATTTTAAATATTTCACAAAATTTTCCTACTCTGCTAATTAGCTAATGAAATGAAATAAAACACGAACAGTTTGAGCTGAGAGTGAAAGAACCAAAATGAAGGATGGTGAATTATGAGAAGCGAATGATTAGCATACTAACAACTTATCTGGGGTGATATTATTATTATCAACATCATTAGCATCATCGTCGTCTTCCTCTTCATCATATTTGGTTTCTTTTTTTCCGCCGTGTAAGAACTTGTTCTCCTCGGCATCATCATTCTCTCGATCAAAAACCTTATTATTATTATTCTCATCACTGGCCCCGGCTGTGTCGTCATCGTCTTCATCATCGTCATCATCATCATCGTTAGCATCGTCATCACCATCGGCGTTGCTATTAATAGACTGTCGGCTGGACTTTTTCCTCTTATTGGGAATTCCAAAAGTTTCGCTCTTATCAGCAGCAGCGGCGGCTGATGTCGTTGCCGTCAGTGATTTTCTCTTGCGACCAGATCTCCTATGCAGTTGCTCCTGTTGCTGCTGTTTTTGAGGCTGTAGTAGCTTAGATTTAGCTGCTTTCTGCTTGTCTACATCATTACTGCTACTGCAACTGCTTCCGTTATTATCATTCTCCTCATCCTCATCATCATCTTCTTCGTGATTCCTACCATCACCACAGCCACCACCACCGTCGTCGTCGTCGCGTTTATGACCAACCACACCAGTGAACTCAGAAGCTTCAGCGTCATTGCCACGGTCCTCGCTGTTAGCACAGGCATCATTATTCCCACCATCATTCCTAATATTTCTAGCTCTTGATCCGTCGGCACAGGACACAATCTCGACAATCTTTCCCTCCTCCACCTCCACGTCCTCATCATCATCATCATCCTCATTGTCTTTATCATCACCAACATCATCGCCATTTACTTTTTCCAGGCAAGGCAGACGATCGTCGTCATCTGCAGCATCATCATTAACATGACGACGACGACGACGACGATGACGTTGGCTTTTAGGTATTTTCTTTTGGGTTTTCGCTTTCGAAGGGGACGATGATGAGTTACTAGCGAACTCGTCTTCGTCATTTTTGACGTCATCATTTTCATTACTATCATCCTCACCATCATCGCTGATGTTGTTATCATCCTCTTCCTCATCATCATCTTCTTCATCATCATCATTCTCGTCATCATCTTCGTCGTTAGCTTTTGATTTTATCAGGACAGGCGGTTCTAAACTGAATGAGCTGTTGACATCTTTCCCATTGTCCACCTCGTCATCATCATCACCAACCTCACCATCATCATCATCATCATCGTTAACATTCGCATCATCATCATCATCAGCATTATCACGCGCGCTATTTTTATCATCACGTTTGTGGTCATCATCATCATCATCATCACCAGAAGCTTCAGCAGTAGCGGAAGCAGCTTTCAGCTCCGAACTTTCCCCCTCATCCATCGGACCACCATCCTCATCATCATCATCACAAATTCTTTTTTTATTACCCCCCTTATCGCCACCACCACCCCCGTCAACGTCATCACCAGCATCATTATCAGCCTCTTCTTTCATATCATCATCGTCAGCACCCTCATCTTCATCAGCATTATCATCGTTTTTATTTTTAGCAGCTGCAGCAGCTAACAACGACGACGATGAAGACAAATCATCAGCTATTAATCTTTTCTGCCTGACATTACTACTTGCGGCATTAGCAGATGAAGTAGCACTGGTGCTACTACTGGTGGTAGCTGTAGTGGATGTAGTAGCGTTGTTGTCTGCAATCCTCTGCATCTTCCTTCTCATTGCTGAAGATGATGACGGAGAGGATGATGATGTTGCCTGCATTTTGTGATGATGGTGAATGAATGATTTATTTTATGAACGAACGAACGAACGAACTACAGAACAGAAGAATGAATGAATGAACAATTGAACGAATGAATGAACAAAAAAACAAATGAAGAACCAATAAATGGATAAGCTGATCAGTCAACCAACTAGCTAAACAACAACCAATCAAGCAGCCAGCCAGCCAGCCAGCCTGCCAGCCAATCAACCAGCTAACCTTTTTAACATCAGCACTAGATGGCTTAACGAATTCTAGAACATTCTCGATCTCTCTCCTCTCCACCCACTCGTCGTACCTGGAATTCCAGCCATTGTAGTGCACCAGGTACTTCAAGATAGACTGCTTTATGGCAATGTCCAGTATCTGGATGGATTTCATAATCTTATTACTAACTTCACCAACAACATCATCATCATAATCACCAACATCATCATCATCATAATCATCATCGCCAAACAACATCATCATCATCATCATCATCATCATCATCGCCAAACAACATCATCATAATCATCATCGCCAAACATCATCATAATCATCATCGCCAAACAACATCATCATAATCATCATCGCCAAACATCATCATCATCATCGCCAAACAACATCGTCATCACCAACTTTAGCTTCGTAAGTTTTAATATTTTTTCCCTTTCCATACTTAATGGCCACCCTCGTGCCCGATCCAAGAAGGTCACTCATCACGGCTGAAGTAGCTGCTGTCGTTGCTGAAGCAGCTGTCGTAGCTGCTGCTGATGAGGACGACGATGATGACGTACTTGACTTCCTGGTTGGGTTGTTGCGTTGTTATTATTTTTAATAGTTATTTAGTTTAACTTGATATTAAATATTTTATTTAATATTAAATAGTTTAATATTATTCTCAAACAGATGCTGAAACTTGTCTAAATGTTTCAAACTCAAAACTCTTCACAACACGTACAGCAAGTTCTTTATATATGTCCGTAGATTTACAATCAATATCTTTTAAAATCGAAAGATATTAAAGTTCTACAAAGACAAGAAACCAATCAACCAGCCAACCAACTTTTTATTATCTTCAGAAATGTTATCGACATTATCACAGCTGCTACTTGCAGCAGTGGTGGAAGCCAGCCTCCTTAACATCTGATGGTGATGGCACGATGAGTAAGAGAGGAATGATAAAAATAACAATAATTAATAATGATCATCATCATTAAAATCATCATCATATTCATTCTCATCCTACTCCTCCTCCTCATCATCGATAACATCACTACTCTCACACTGAACATCACCAGAGCTATCATCAGCACAATCATCTTCTTCAATACTCTCACAATCACCATCACCATCTCACTCATTCCTTCATTCACTCACTCACTCACCCTCCTCCCACTTTGAACTTTCTCTCCCTCGGCTGTTGCCTCATCAGCAACCTTCATGGAATCTTTTCTACTTGATTTATTTTTAATTTTGTTGTTGTTGTTGTTACTGCTGCTGCTGCTTTCATTATTGTTGTTGTCATTATTGTTGATATGTTGCTTCAGCTTGCCACTACCCGATTTCATCTTCCTAAAATTTTTTGTACTTGATGTTGGAGATGTTGTCGTTGCTGCCACAGATGTTGTTGTTGTTGTTGATGTTGTTGGTGTTGTTGCTGCTGCTGCTGATGTTGTGGTTGCTGATGTCGCTTTGTTGTTATTACTAGATCTCATATGTTGTTGCTGTTGCTGTTGTTGTTTGTGTCTCAGGGCTGCAGTTGATGGAGACTGTTGCGCAACTTTTTGCTTGCTTTGTTGTTGTTGTTGCAGATTTGTTGCAGCTGCAGGAGCAACTGAAGTTGCTGCTGCAGCTGCAGAAACAACTGAAGTTGCTGCTGACGCCGTATTCTTCACTCTACTCGATTTATCAACATAGGAAAAACCATGGTAATAAATCTCACCAGTTGGTGAGATGGTGATAGCGTTGTCGTCGATGTTTAGGTTGTTATTGGCTGACTGTTGGTTACTCAATGATGATAGGTTGGGATTGCTGTGTGATTGGGCCAATCCCGCTGTAGCTTGGTCAGCCGGTCCACCAATCACGTTATCCATATCATCTTTTGTCGATTTGCGCTGTTGCTTTGTTGTTGTTGTTGTTGCCGTTGATGATATTGATCTTTGTATGTTTTGTTGTTGTTGTTGCTGTTTTGCTGTTGATGTTAGTTGCTGTTTCATTTTGCTGCTGCTGCTGCTGTTGCTGTCTGACATACTGCTGCCTTTCACGTTTTTCAAGGTCCTGTAAATTGTGATTTTTTTTTCGTAAAAAATTGAAGAACCTTGCTAGTAACTGGGTAGATTTAAATGAAAATGTGATTATTAACCAATCCATCAAACAATTTACCAGTCGGTCAGTCAGTAAGTCAGTAAGTCAATCAATCAATCGATCAATCAATCAATCAAACAATTGATCAAAGTAGATGCATTAACAAAAAAATTAAGTGCTTCAAAATTATACCCAACCAATCCCCAACAACCAGTATAAAAATCAGCCATCCAATCAAAGTTAGGATAATATAATCAGTCATCTAATTCGAATTAGCAGAATAATTAACCACCCAATCAGAATACCTAAACCATACAATCGGCCAACCATCCAATCAGAAACCTTTTCAAATTTTTACCTGACAGGTGATCCAATGAAATCTTTTGCATTCGCTGCAGCACTAGAAGAGCTGCTTGACTGCTGGTTGTCACCATTAGATTTTTTACTGCTTTTACTACTCACATTGGTAGTAGTAGCAGCGGTAGAAGTAGTAACTGAAACAGCTACAGATGCTAAAGTAATAGTGGTAGTATTCGTTGCTGCTGCTGCTGTTGAGTCCTGATTAAATTTTTGGTAGTTTGAAATAAGAAACAATAGCAGCAATGGTAATCTGTTAGTTACTATCATTTATGAAGATTTTAAAAATTGTAAAACAACGAAAAAAAATTAGCAAGCAACAAAAAAAATCTATCACAACAACAACAACATGTACAACAGCAATTATATAAACAAACAACACTAATATCTGAAACTAAGCCAGCAGCAGCAACAACAGCAGCAGCAGCATGTACAACAACAGCACAGCACAACCAACAACAACACCAACCTTGCCAGGACCACAATCTCCATCATTATTGCCACTCCTACCAGCGAATTTCTCATAACCGTCGCCACTTCTTGTGGCAACTGCCGCATCACTGTGGCAGACATTAGCAGTGGAAACAGACGACGACATAGCAGACGACGACGTGGCTGACGACGCGATAACTTTCTTAGGCCCTCTAGCCGGGGCTTTGGGGCCCTCAAAGTCCCTCTCCCTGGATGTGAGGATGTTTCTGGTGGTGGATTTCTTTGGGGGGACTACCAGGGAACTGCCTAATTTTTTCTCCATCTCTTCGTGGGCTTGCAGGTAGCTGGGTTTAGGGTTAATTTTGTATCAATGCATCAATCAATCAATCAACCTATCAATCAATAATTTACTCAACCATTCATTCAGTCATTCATTCAATCAATCAATCAACAAATATATCCGTTCATCAATATTTGCGACACTTATTAATGGAGAGAGATGATAATTACTGCTTCATAAATCATTTCGTTCATTCGTTCGTTCATTCATTCATTCGTTCGTTCGTTCATTCATTCATTCGTTCGTTCGTTGTTTCGAGTCACTTATTTAAATCACTAAAATTGAACTAAATTACTTTTTGTAAATGGTCTTGTAGCCAGATGGCAATACGTTTTTGCTGCTATTATTATTATTATTGTTGTTATTGTTGTTGTTCTTGACTTTCATCTTCATCGTGACAACGTGCCATCTCATTTGGTTAGTTACCTGGTTGAGTTACGAAATAATAAAAACAACAACAATAACACATCATCATTGTCGTCATCATCATCATCACAATCATCATCGTCATCCTCACCACAATCATCATCGTCACCATCACCACAATCATCATTGTCATCATCACCACAATCATCATCGTCGTCATCACAACAATCATCATAGTTGGCATGGCAAAAAGGAACGCCCGAGAACAGACCTTATTATAGCCCCCCATGGACTGGACGACCTTGAAGAGTCTGTAGAGGTCAACCTCCTGCCCATCAGCCAGCGTGGGCATGTGATTGATGGGCGTGTTTCTCCTCTCCATCAGGTGGTACAAGCCGGCTATAAATAGATCTCGCTTCTCGGGCTGAATTGTGATTGGTCGATTTGAACTATTTGTAATCATGCCGGTCGGCGGTCAGTTTGAATGAATTTAAATTGTAGTTAGAGTTGCTTTGAGTTGATTATCTTAAGTTATCACTAGCTGGTCTACAATTGAACAACATGAAATGTGATTGGTCAGTTTGTTTAGATCGATGAATTTTTGTTTGCTATTGGCTGGCCGATTTAAACAGATTAATCTGAGTTGAAATTTCTAAAAAAAAAACGCCATATAATTATAAAGACATGCATGCAAAGCAAACAACCAATCAGCATCTCCGAAACATACATCGTCATCTTCGCCATCAACGTCGTCACCATCGTTATTATCATCTTCCTCATTATCCCAGCCAATCAGATCCTTCGAATCCCATCCAGCCGGTATTTCCGACTTCTCAAAATAGCACAGGGCTCTGTCCACTGCCAGTTTGTTGTGTTTGTCCTTGAACTTGTTGGCCAGGGATGGAGTGAACTCTTTGCACGAGTTCATGTTCGTTAGGTAGCTGAATTGAAGAAATGAATAATGGAAAAATTGAATGAATGAATAAATTAATTAATGAATGAATGAACGAATTAACGATTGATTAAAGAAATAAATGAAGAAAGGACACTAACAACTTTCCATCTTTAAACGATTTAACCAGCACCTCCTCTTCTCCAGTCGACATCTTGCAATCATCAGCCCCGTGCAGGCAGACGAGAGCAGGAATAAGCGTGCTACTGGTGCTATTATTATTTTTATTATTACTACTACTACTATTATTATTATTGTTGTTGTTGTTATTCTTGTTATTGCTCTTGGAGACGGATTGTTGTTGTTTTCTAGTGTTGCTGTTGTTGTTTTGCTTGCTGTCATCGATGTCGATGAAGACGACACTGCCAATTAAATCTTGACACCTATCTAGGAGCAAGTTAGCATTTGTTGTTGCTGCTGTGGCTTTGTTGTTGTTGTTGTTGTCATCAAATTTAAGTTCGGGTTTTACTTTGGAGGAATCCTTCAAATAAGCCCCACAACTATTATCACCGCCGCCAAAATTTTCACTACCACCACCACCATCGCCGCGATCGTCATCTTCACGCTTGATGTTCATCTGCCCTCTGCCCGTCACGTCGTTGCTGGTTGGAGCAGCCGACGATGACGTCATCTTGTTATCATTTTTGTCGTCACCTCTCTGGGATACGTCATCATCCTCGTCGTCGTCGTCATCGTCGCTGTCGGTTTCAGAGCTGGTCGTCGGTGAACGAAGGAGGAAATATAAATTGAAAAATAAAAGAATGAATGAACGAATGAATGAATGAAACAGAAAAAGAATGAAAAAATATGTGATTCACAATTTCTTTAACTTATTTTGCCTATTTTACCGAATTTTTTACCGAAAATTACAGAACTACCACCACCTTAACTTACTAAAACACTAGCCAACTTAGATACTTAACCGTTTACAAAATAACCAACTTGACTAACCAAGTGTCTTTTGCAGTTTTGCTGTGTTTGGTGTGTTCCTTTTTGACAACTGGGGACCAAAAATGATCAGGGTGTGAGAGTGGGAGGCCATCCAACGTCTGTGTAGAGGGGAAGATTGTGGGTAAAAAAAACAGTACAAATTAGTGAAATTAGGCAGATTGATCAATAAACCAATGAATAGAAAAATTTAGATTCCTTTATAGTTTTATATTATTTCAATTGATGTTGTCATTTTGTTGTGAGGAAATATTATGAATCATCATTAATAAGCCCCAATTAGTCAAATTAAGAAGATAAATATTCAATAATCACAAATAAAAATACGTAAATTTATTTATAATCATTCATAAAGTCAAGTAATATCAATGATATAATTGTATAAATGATAAATAAATAAATAAAATGAAAACATAAATAATAAAAGACAGACGTTGCATTTTGTGAAATGTCTGTCACCCTTGGGGCAGAGTTTCGACCTTTTCATCGTATTCTCATCGCCGTCATCGAAAACTGCATAGAAATTTTAATTTGATAACAACAAGAGGATATACAATTTTATCTTGTCAAATGAATGAGCCGATAAATTCATATAATTTCTCTTGAGAGTATGTTTGTAACTGATGATTAAATAGAATTAAATAGAGACCAGCGATTTTAAGATCTTTTTAACAATAATTGGGTTATATTAATTTGAAAATAAATATTTAAAAAAAAATATTAACCATATTTGGCATACTTGCATCAACATGAAAAACACACAAATCTAGCAAAATAATTTATAATAAATCTGAATCAATTATGATAATTAGTTAGACTCACCGACAGTATACAGGCTGTGGTCGGTTAATTTATTAATAGTAGCCTCCATGTATCTGCATACATCACTCCGCCAGACCTCAACTACAGAGCCCACCTAATTAACATAATTTACGTGGTAATTAACTATATAAGTTTGCATAAATTAGCATAATTAATTATAAACGAGGTAGTTGTTAATGAGGTAAACCTTAAGAGTGCCCTTGACATCTTTGTCATATGCTATGCAGGATTTTTGGCCATCCTTCAGGGTCAACTAGGATTGGTTGGTTAGTAAATGACATTTTTCACAAATTCTTCAAAAAATATCCACCATTTATTTATAAAATCATTTATTCAAAGGTGAATGCCGAACAGAATGTCGAATAACAAACCAAATTAAATTAAATTTAAATTAAAGTTGAATAAATTATCTATGCTAAACTTACTTTGCACTTGACCGACTGATGAACTTTGGTAATGATGGCCTCACAGAATGCTCCCTTGTATTTGGCACTGACCTCATCCCCTGCACTCAAATATGGCATTTCGTCGACCTATGTGTGACACGTAGGTGTATTTTTAGTTAGTTTATTTAGCATGCCCATTGTGAGTAATTATTATTATTATTACGGAAATTTATATACAGCGCTTTTTTATTGTTGAATCTCAAAAGCGCTACTAAATCATAGACAAATAAGACGGACATTCATTGTGCAAATAAATAAGTTTTAAGTTGACTTCGAAATTGTAAATATGATAGGTTAGGGTCACGTAAGTATGGAGGTAAACCATTACAAACAATCGGGCCAAGAACCGCAAAGTTGCGGGAACCCGTCACCAACTTTGTGGTCGGGATAAAAAATAAATTGCGCTCGGTTGATCGGAAGGAATATT
>NW_008704216.1:460907-494259 GCF_000326865.2 Helobdella robusta | reverse complement strand
CATTGCAGTAGTCTAGTCTGGAAAAGACGAAAGAGGAAACCAAGCTTTGAAGAACAGACGTGTTTAGTAATTTTTTGACATTGCGTAATAAACGGAGTTGGTTGGAGCAGACCCTCACTAAATTATTAATATGTAAATCCATCTTTAAGTTTGAGTCAATAATAACTCCAAGACTACGGACAGATGTGGAAAATTCAATGATGTCATTGCCGACACTGATCGATGAAATGTTGACCTTCGACAGCTGCTGCCAAGAACCAACCGGTAATATTTGTGTTTTAGATTGATTTAACTTTAACTGATTCATACTCATCCAAGATCCAATTTCGATGAGACAGTCAGTCAGTTCATTCAGAGAAGCATCAATCGAATCAACAGGACAAGAAACCAATAACTGAATATCATCAGCAAAGGCGTGGGAGCTGAACTCATATTTTTGAATGATATCAAAACATCAGCAGTGTACATAAGAAACAACAGAGGTCCCAACACAGATCCCTGGGGGACACCAAAAGATAGTTTGTTTATGTCAGAGAGGGTGTTGTTGTAAGAAACCTGCTGGGTGCTGCCTAAAAGATAGGAAGCGAACCATGATAAGACTGAATCAGAGAGAAAAAAATTTGTGGAGAGTTTATATATGAGACGAGTATGATCGACACAATCAAATGCAGCACTCAAGTAATGCTAAAAAAGAAACGCATTGACTGTCAACTGAAGAGAACAACTGGGAGAAAATATCATTGAGTGCAGTTTCTATGGAAAAATATTGACGAAAGCCGGATTGATTCTTTGGCAACAAATTGTTTTTGTTTAAATGCTGTAACAATTGTTTGATAACAACTCGTTCAATGACTTTAGAAATGAATGAAAGATTAGAGATAGGACGGTAATTTGATAAAACGTTGTCGTCCAAATTTGATTTTTTTAGAAGTGTGGTTACAATAGCATGTTTCAAAGGGTTGGGAAACTGCTAGTTGATAAACATTGGTTGACAAAAAATGTCAAAAATGGCAAAAAAAGATCTAGTAATGTAGGTTAGTCATATAATTATTAGTGAAATAGTGATTTTCAGATAATGTAGGTTGTTGTCTTGTTGTTCTATTATTAATCTATAATATTCTATATAAAATTATAAATTTTAATTTAATTTTAAACTTAAAAAAGTTTTAGAAATAATTTCTAAAAAATACAAAAATAACAATGACGCCTGTAACTTTAATTAAATTAAATAAATTTTTAATTGATTGATTGAAACTTAGCCGAATTGAAAGTGATGGCCATGTCAAATTTTGTTTGACTATGGCACTCACACTCACACTTACCAACTTCCCTTCAAACCAAAGAAAAACTCAATTTTTCAACACTTTTCGTTAATCAAAAAAAAAGAGTAACGACACATATTAATTACTCCAAAAATTGAAGAACAATAAATACTCACCATTAATAACAGCTCCTGATCCCTGACTAATTCAAAAACAAGAGTAGCAAAAAATTTAAAAAATCGACTTTTATAGCCTAAACTCTTAATTTTACTGAATTATTATATAAAAACAAACTCCGATAATCGTAAATTACAGTAATTAATATCAAGTCAACAAATTATTAGCCATTTTATACAATTAAATAGCTATTTAAATAAATTTTTGATAAATTAAATTTAAAATAAAATTCAAAGAAAACAGCTAGATGGCGCATATGTATAAACAAATGTTGGCCTAGATTTGAATAGCTTTGATACAATTTTAAAAAAGAATAATATTTATTGAAATATTCGTTGAAAAGTTTTATTCAAAAATATTTTTTTTAAATTATTAAAATTTAATAGCATTTTGTAAGTTAAAAATGTTTTTTAAAACTTTATAAACTGCTCAAGCTCAGAACCTACCTCTTTGCCTTAAAAGTGGATTCGAACTATGCTAACAACCGCTTAGCAACCAGGTGCTACTTCATTAGCAACCCCAAATTTCACGAATTGTAACATTTATTATATCATTTTAGGTTTTTATTATTCAATTTATATTGTTTTTTAAAAATTTAAACTGTTTTTTTTAAATATGACATTGAAAAATTTGGCTGATAATTACCTAAGTAAGCCAAAGTCAAACCAAACAGAATTCATCATCTGTTCATCTTCATTTCATACAATTACAATTTAATTTTAGTTTATGAAATCGACATTTTAAAAATAGAAATAATGGTTTTTGATGTTTTTTATCAAATAATTTTACTAACTGTGTTAATATTTTAAATATTTACACTAAAACATGTAACCAATTCCAAAGCAAAATCAAAAATGTTGGTTTACCTTGAGGATGCCACGACTCAGTTGCTGATCATAAAGAATGACATTTCGAAAAATGACTATCAAAAGTTTTTCTACGATTAGTAAGCTTTTGGGTTTAATTTTTTAAACATAATTTAATTTATTTTCAACGTGTTTTTTGTTAATTTTCTAGTTTTATCAGCGTGAAATTAGGCACTCACGTTCTATTGCGTGAATATGCTTTCGTATCAGCTACCCTCCACAACAGGCAGTCGTTCGTTATGCAGTATTATATATGTTTCAACAGCATTGGGAAGATATACGGTTAGACAGAATTTCAAAGTATAAATAAATTGTTAGTCAATTAATCTATTTAAAAAGTTGAAAGTTTAATTAAATGTTTATTCATTTTCACAGAAAAAATTTCGTTAGCAGAGTATCATTCCTATGCTCTGCTTCTCTGCAGCGACTTTCCAATTTCGGTCATGAAGAAAAGTTTCAAGTAGAATAAAATTAGTGTAATGTTCATTATTTTTGAAAAAAAACTACCTAGAATTGGCTATTAAATTACAGAATTAAAAGGCAGAACGATGTAGACGAAACGTCAACACTCCCATTTAACGATTTTATTATTTCGTTTAATTTACTCTTTTCGTATGAAGGTGGGTAGATTGTTTTGTTCTTTTTAACCTGCTAAAAACTTAACGTTATTTTACTCTCGTCGTTTTTGTCTCGTAATTTAAAATTGAAATAATGAATTTTTTTGTTGTAGATTTTGTCGAAAAATGTCGGAACGTATTCAAATCTTTAGCGAGTAAGCACTCAAACACTGTAGTTACTTCTTCGGCGACCTCGAAAAGTGATGCGAAACTTTGGAGACAGCATAAGTCGGAGAGCGTTCATTGTAAAACATACCTCCAACATATTTCTCAATCGTGCAAAGAATCTTTTATCGATTAGTAAGAGACTTTACCGCAAATAAATTCAAATCAAATTGATTGGCTCATTTGCATGTAATGATCACTTCTTTTTGTTCCTCGCTATAATAATTTAATAATTTTTTCAGTCCCAAGTTAGACACGGCCGTGGAATCAATTGGTAATATGGAGTACTTGACTGACTATCAACTATTGAATAATCTTTCAAATAATTCTCTAATTCTCAACGGACTGAGCTCATATTTGAATAAAAAATAGAAATATTTTGTGAAAAATATTACATTAATTATCTGTTTCTGTCTCAATCGATAAATAAGACCTAAACTTTTGTGTAAAATAATTTTAAAATAAACAAAACGAATCTGTATTTAATAAAAAATGCTTAATTACAAAACAGAGTTTTCCAGAAATACTGGCTATTTACAATGTTCAAATTTGATATTGACAGGCACACGCTGCTATGAAACAGTTTGTTAATCAATTTAAAGCCTTCTCATAAATTATATTTGTTGTTTTGTGGTGCGTAAATAAACAAAGAAGACGGTTTTCCGACAGGCGACGTGTAAATGTCAACCCGCGAAACAGGCAAACTCCAAATTGATTCCGCAAACTTCTAACGACTGTCCTTGTGATTTATTTATGGTCATCGCAAAGGCCAGGCGTTCTGGAAATTGTAAGCGTTTAAAATTGAATGGAATTGCAATCATCGGTATCCGCGGAATCAAGACATCCTCTCCTTTGTATTTTCCTTTTATGACTGTTGCCTCAATGACGTTATTTATCAGCTTTTTCACAGCCAGTCTTGTTCTAGTTAATTTATAATTATATAACATGTAAATATTATATAATTAAGATTACATAATTTTATTTTTTGAAAAGTTTATTGGATCAGCAAAAGTTTAAACTTAATGACAAAAACTATCTGGCTGCCCATACAGTAAGCTAATGATGAACATAGCTTGCGTCCCACGCGTTTCGTTTATTTTTATTTATTATTTTAGTTTGTTTAATTTAATTTAATTCTCTAAATTGTGTGAAGAAATGAATGTAAAATATCTTTCCGCCGGTTAATTTTTTCATTTATTTTTTAGTTTTTTTACGATTTTGGTTCGGATAAAATAAGCTATAGTTTTAATTTTAAAATAATTTTTTCCAAATCAATTTAATATTCTAATTTTATAAATTAGTTATTAATTTATTAATATATTATAATTATATTAGATTGAAATTTGTTATTAAAATTTTTTTTCTAAATACAATTTTAAAATCACAGATCCATCCAGTGATCTAAAATCCATATTCAAGAACTTTACACTCAGAAATGATTCAACTAACAAATTAAGTAAAATATCCCGGAAAAAATCTGTGGGGCCAAACGACAAACTGACGGTCACCACTACTAATAACAACAACAAAAATGGCACATTATCCAAAGATAGTAAAAGAAAATCATTCAAACGAACGGGTAGTTTCACTAGTAGTCGAAAGGCAGACCATAAGACTGTCCTCAAAACTGTTAGAAAATAATTTTAATTGTTTTAATTTAATGAAATATAAAGTAAATAATAATAATAATTATTATAAATAAATAATAATTATAAGTCAATATTAATACTAACAAACTGACCCCAAACTCCACACACAGCATGGCCAACTAATTGAGGATAGTAACAAAAAACTCCATCAGTCGATTAACTATCTCGACCATGTGATCAATAAAAAAAGATTTGAATTGCTGTTAGGAGCGATTAGTGTAATGCTGGAAAATTTCATAGAACTAGAATCTATACTGGCCGAGAATAAAAGGTATTTTATGTGGGTATTACTCTTTTGTATGTGTATTGTCTGTCTTGTATTTGTTTTTTATCTTGTATATATCTTATATGTATTTTGTATCTTGTATCTTGTCTTGTATCTTGTACATATCTTGTTTTCTATAAACTGATATTGTATTTGTATCTGTATTTTTGTATTGTATTGTAATGTCTACTGAATTATAATGTGTATTGAATTATAATCAGATTTTTTCCGGGAACAAATACACATTACAACATTATTGAATTGTAATGTGTATTTATGTATTGAATTGAATTGTATTGTATCGTAATGTGTATTGTATTGTAATTTGTATTGAATTGTATTGTATATATTCTTGTATTATATAAGAGGTATTTGAGTTGTTTTGTATTGGAATTGTGTACTGCTATGTTTGTTGTATTGTATTGTACTGTATCATTATATTATTTGTATATTATCTTGTATTACAAAGAAGGTATCTGTGTTGTGTTGTATTTGTATGGTGTTGTATGTCTGTACGGTATCTTGTATTGTATTTTAATAGATTAAATTTAAAAAAATATGAAATTTAAAAAAAAATTTCAAATATTATAAAATAAAAGTTTTATAATAGATTAAATTATAATAGATTAAATTAAAAAAAAATATTAAATTAAAAAAAAATTTTCCAGTACCATTCGCAGAGAGCATAGCAAACAATCACAGAAACTAATACGCAAGAAGTTGATCGAGTTGATGAGATTTTCCTACGACAGAATCTCAAATGACATCAACAAAAAAAAAAACAACAGCCTTGATGGTGACGTCATTATTGGTGGTAGTAGTAGTAGTAGTAGTGGTGGTGGTGGTGGTGGTGGTGGCGGTGATGGTGGCGAAGATGGAGGCGGCCCTGGCGACGACGCTTGGATTAGAGAGGGGGGTGATATGCTGATGTCTTTCAAGAATCTTGTTAAGGTTGGGGTTACTGTTGTTGTTGTTGTTGTTTATTCATCAGTCAATCAATCAATCAATCAATCGATCAATCAATCAATCAATCTATCAATCAATCAGCTAACAAATTACTTTTAATTATTATGATTACAGGAATTTTTAGGGGATCACAGCAGCAGCTGTAGCAACAACGACAATGTCACTACCAAACCTGATGACAAATCTAAGATGCCTCTGAAGGATGAGTAAGAAATTATGATGATGATGATTGTAGTGGTGATGATGATGATGGTCGTAGTCTGAGAATAATGATCATGATAATGATGTTAATGATGATGTTAATTATGGTTTTGTTGTTATGAAGATGGTGATGATGTTTTTTTGGTGGTAATAGGGTGAGGATGATGATGATGACGATGATGACGACGACGAGGATGTTAATGATATCTAAAGACAAAAATCCATCACGGCATTATCATCGCCATTTCCTCACTCATTCACTCACTCATTCACTCACTCACTCACTCACTCACTCACTCACTCACTCACTCACTCACTCACTCACTTACGCAAAAGATTCAGCAACAACAAAAACTTTCGGACATCAACATCATCAACAACAACAACAACCACATCACTAATGACGTCAACCAACACGGCAACAACAACAACAACAACAACGACGACGATGACATCTTCCAACATCAGCACGTCATTGTCGTACTCGGCAGACGACATACTGGCCGACTCACTGTCGTCACTGTCGTCATCATCTTCGCCACCTCCTAAGCCACCTAAACCACAGCAACTTGTTCTACCGTCTTGGAGTTTCTTACAAGGGTCAGCCATCTTGTTTTTTTTTGTATTATCATCTTTTGTTTATGTTTTTTTTTAATTCAAGTGATTTTTTAAAAATTTATTTTCTATGGTGATCTCCGGTATTTAATGTTCTGGGTTTTGGTTCTTGTGTTAATTTCACGTCTATGTCATTGTTGTTGTCGTTGTTTTAGTTTCATATCTATGGTGGTTATGTATTGGCAAATCATTATAGTTTTGTCCCATCATCATCATCATCATCATCATCGCCATAACTCAGGACAAACCCAGATGACATATTTAAGAACACACAGCTAGCCAAGCAGCTCTTCTACAAGAGGTACGCGTCCAATGGCAGTTGCAACTTCAGCAACCAATCACAAGGCTGCTCAGACCTTGAAAATGCTCCCGGCACTTTTACCGGTCGTTCGCCGACCAATAGCGTTAATTCTTTTCTAAGCGCCTCCTCTGAGGAGCTCCTATTGGACGACGTGCCGCCTCCGAAACCACCCCGCACTCCTGATTTGTCCAAGTTAAAGGGCATTACGTCATCGTCGTCGTTGATATCGCCGTTACCAGTTTTCACGCCACCACCATCATCGTCGTCATCATCGTCGTCGCCGTTCAATATGAAATCAATGTCGTCATTGTCGTCGTCATCATCATTCTCGGTCAGTAGGAAGGTTACGTATGGAGGTGGTAACCAATCAGATAGTGGGGACGTTTTCAATGTCAAGGACTCGAATACTATCATCAATACGCCATCGTCATCGTCGTCTTCGTCATCATTTTTTATGTCAGTGGCGACTTCATCATCGTTATCGTCGTCGTCGTCGTCAGCATCATCATCAGTGAGAACGGCCACTGCCGAAGTTAGGAAGTCCTCGAAATCTATTTTTAAATCATTAACTGTTACGTCATCAAACACGTCATCGTCGACGTCATCAGTAGCATTCAATAATAATAACAATAATAATAACAATAACAATAATAATAATAACAATAACAATGGTTGTGATGATGACGATCTTGGTCAACCTCCCCCTCTCCCTCCTAAGCAGAAACCAGGTGATTGGAATGAAGGAATGGACGGATGAATGAATGAATGAACGAACGAACGAACGGAAGAATGGGTGAATGAATGAATGAACGAATGAATTGATGAACAATGAAATAATAGATAATTTATTTCGTATATTTTTAATTCAACACAGCACAGTAGCAATTAATCGCTCAACTTTATTATCAACCAGCTGATCTGTCACTCATTCATCTACCCATCTATATATTTATTAATCCATTAGTCAAATAATTCATTCGTTCATTCATTCATTCATTCATTCATTCATTCCCTCGTTCATTCATTCGTTCATTCATTCATTCATTCATTCATTCATCGTTCATTCATCTATTCATCCAGCGGTTGAGACATACATGTGCATCTTTGGCTCATCCATGCTCCCACTGCCTCCAACTCAGCCCGCCACTCCGCCATCTTCAACTTCCACCACCACCACCAGCAACATCACCGGCAACAACATCATCTCTACAACAACCACCACCACCAACAACAACAACAACACGGTGGTCTTACGCCAACACCATCATCATCAACAACGTCATCAGCAGCAGCACCAGCAGCAGCTTCACCAGCAGCAGCAGCATCAGCAAACTTTTTACTGCGACCAGCGATTCTTCTGCAACACTGCCAGCATCAACGTCGACTACTACAGAACCAAGTACTTCCAACACTTTCAAGAACTTTATGGCAGCAGCGGCAGTAGCAGCAGTGGCCTCGGGATGTCGCTTTTTGCCGCTAGCAGCAGCGGAGGCAGCCGTGACGGTGAGATGTTGATGCTAACTGGCGGAGAGAAAATGATGAAAAAGAGAGGGTCTACTGCCACTACTTCAAGTCATAATTCTAGTTTGTTCTCCTCAGAATCGAGTGGCGATTGTAGCGGGAGTAATATTGTTGGTGGTGGTATTAGCGGTGACCTCACTGGCGACAAGAGGGATTCGTCGTCGTCTTCGACGTCACCACCTGCTCTGCCACCTAAGCAAGGAAATCAACCTGTTAGTGTGGATTTGATACTGTTGTTGTTGTCTTTGTTGCTGTTGTTGTTTCTGTTGTTTTTTTGTTGTTTTTGTTGCTATTGTTGTTGTTTTTGTAGTTGTTGTGGTTGGCGTTGTTGTTGTTGTTGTCAGTAATCAGGATTAGTAATTATGATTAGTAATTATTTAATTTACGTTAATTAGGTGCTTGCAATTGAAATAACCCCATCAACACCACCAACTGCAGCAGCAAGTGATGACGTCAGAGCAGCTATGCAGCAACAGCTGGCCGCCATCTTGGATTTGGACACAGCAACTGAGTATCTTTGCTTCAATGATCAAGTAAGTTCATCACCACCATCATCATCATCATCGTCACCATCATCGTCATCATCACAACCATCATCACCACCACCACCATCATCATCATCATTGTTGAAAATCATTAATCGTCATCATTGTCACTTATATCATTCATTATTATTATTATTATTATTATTATTATTATTGTTGTTATGTTGTTATTATTATTGCTATTATTGTTGTTGTTGTTGCTGTTATTTCACAGAGTGATGGTGGTAGCAACAGTAGCAGCAGCAGCATGGAGGTGAAAGCGGGAAGCGTTGACGCTCTCATCGTCCACGCTACAACGACAGGTAAGTCGTCGTCGATCGTCGTCGTCGTCATTCTTAAACCCATTCGTTCATTCGGTTGTTTTTTGTTTTCATTCAATGCTTGCTTCATTCATTTTACAACTAATCTTACTCATTTGTCTGTCATTCATTCGTTCATTCATTCATTCATTAATCAATCATTCATTCATTCATTCATTCCTTTATCAACCAATCAATCAATCAATCAATCAATCAATCAGTCAATCAATCAATCTAGCAATTCCTTTAGCTACCCTTAATCATCTACATATTTGCATATAAAACATAAATTAGTCAACAAGCATTCACTCGTACACGCGCACACACAAACGCACACACACACACACACACACTTGTAAACACACACGCACACGTACAAACATTCACAAACACACAAACAGCTGATTTTCTCTTCCAAGAAGCTTTCCTCATGACCTATAGGACCTTCCTCTCCCCCCAACAACTCGTTCAAAAACTAATCTATAGATACGACAAATTCAACATGAAATATTGTGACGTCATCAACAACAACAACAACAACAACAATAATAATAATGTTTTAAGGAATAATAATAATAATAATAATTCTAGCAAAAGTGTTAGCAGTGGCCTGGCTAGCAGCTATAAGAAGTGCTGTCGAAATGCATTCTCTTTGATTGTTAGGGTTGTTGATGACGTCTGGTTAGTTGTTTTTTGTTGTTGTTTTTATTATTATTGTTGTTGTTGTTGTGTGTGTGTGAATGTGAGTGAGTGTGTGCGCGCGTGTGAATGTGTGTGTGTTTATGTGGGTCTATGCGTGCTCTGCTTATCATATCGTCAACACACCGTCACTTCATAATCGCCGTATCACGTGACCACGCCACATTATGACGTCATAACCACATCATCATCATCATCACGTCATCATTACGTAACCACATAATCATCATCATCACGTCATCATTACGTAACCACATCATCATCATCATCATCATTATCATCATCATTATCATCATCATCACTCAACCAGCATAGATACGGATTCGGATGTTTTAGAGTTGGGCATAGATCTAGTCTGCAGGCTGATTGAGAATGCCGATCTCAAACAAGCCCAGAAACTCTGGGACAAGTGTGTTGTTAAGATCAAAGTTAAACAAGATAGGTTGGTTGGTTGGTTGGTCGGCTGGCTGGCTGGTTGGTTGGTTGGTCCTTTGTTTGTTTGGTTGGTTGGCTAGTTGACTGGTTGATTGGCTAGTTGACTGATTGGCTAGTTGAGTGGTTGGTTGATTGATTAGTTGAATGGTTAATTGATTGATTGATTTATATTTTCATTGGATGAGAAAGATGAGTGTTAGACAGGATTCTGCATCTGCCAGAGTCTGATATTTTATAGAACGCAAAAAGTAGATCAATCGGTTGATTAATTAATTGATTAATTAATTGATTAATTGATCAGTTGAATGTAAATGATTGATTGACCGACTGATTGGCTGACTGATTAGAAACCTAATTGAATGAATGACACAGACAGATATAAAATAAGAAATTAACTTTCTGGGACCTTGATAAGTACACACGCACACACACGCACACACACGCACACGTGTTTTAACTGGAAGCGTTATCGTGAGCCGAACGATAGTTTAGATTAGCGATGACATTTCTACTAATTAGAAACATTCCTCCCTCTCTCTTTCATCTGCTGTAGGACTTTTGAAGACCGTCATACAAACATACATACATACAATCGCAGGTACAAACAAGCAAACAAACATATGGCAAACATATGACAAACATACATTCCGACATACAAACGTACATACATACAATTGCACACACATACATACAAGCAAACACACACGTGACAAACATACATACAGACAACCGCACAAACTCACTATACACATACATACAATAGTGTACGTACATGCATGCATACATAGTCATACATACAAACACATAAATCCACGCATACATCAAAATATACAAACATACAAACAAAAGAACGAACAAACATACATACAAAGAAGCAAACAAACAAATACCCAAACAGATTAAAAGACACGAAAAGACTGCTTACATCCTATCAATTAAGCTTCAAGTAAGTCCTTTGCACGAGTGTATCTGAGTCGTGTTTGTAGTTTCTTTCCTCGCTATGCACTGAGTCGTCGTGTCATCATTATTATTCTTCTCACTTTTACTGATTTTATTATTTATATTATTAACTTATTATTATTATTGTTGTTGTTGTTGTTATTATTATTGTTATTCTTGTTGTTGTTTGTAGTTTTCTAGCATTTATTTGTAAGAACCATGGGAATGTAATCTCCACTATTATCATCACCACCATCCTCATCATCATCATCTCTTTCTTCATCAACATCATCATCATCATAATTATCATTATCATCATCATCATAACTTCTAGGACGCACAATTTACTGGAGTTTAAATCTTTATTGATAGCTGAGCAGATGACTCTGCTGGATTTCGAACTCTTCCAAAAAATTGATGTATGTTTATCTCTCTCTCTTTCTCTCTCTCTCTCTCTCTTCCTCTCTCTTTCTCTCTCTCGTTTAATTCTCTTCTCTCTCTTTTTCTCTGTGTGTGTGTATGTTGTTTGTTTGTGTGTGTGAATGTTTCTATGTTTTTTTGTTTGTTTGTACATATGTATGTATGCTTGTTCGTACACCTGCAATAGCAGTGTAACCATCAAAGTATAGAGAAGTAGCGTTTTTTTCTAATCATCTTTACCACAACCACCTCCATCATCATCATCACATCACGTATCATCATTATCATCATCTTTCTTCGTCATTTTCACCATCGCCATCATCGTCGTCGTCGTCATCACTTTGAAGATTTCAGAGGTGCTACTGTGGTCTAGACAGCAGACTGAGGAGTTGAGTCCTAACCTTACAAAGTTTACTAAACACTTCAATGATATGTCTTACTGGTCTGTACCTTTGTATGATTTGTGTGTACGTGTGTATGTTTGTTTGTTAGTTTGTATGTATGTATGTGTGTATGTTTGTTTGTTTGTATGTATGTTTGTTTGTTTGTATGTATGTATGTAACGAGTCTTGGTATGTTGATTTGTTTGTCTGTTTGGATGTAGTTACTTATCATTATTATCATCATCGTCATTTATCATCATCGTCATCGTCGTCATCATCATCGTCATCGTCATCATGGTTTTAGGTGTAGAACGCGAATTGTAGATAGAGAGGACGGAAAAGAGAGGGAGAAGTATTTCATCAAGTTCATTAAGATTATGAAGGTTGTTATCGATCGATCGATCGATCGATCGATCGATCAATCAATCAATCAATCAATCAATCAATCAATCAACCAATCAATCAATCAATCAACCAATAAATCAACCAGCCAATCATTCAATCAATCAACCAACCAACCATCACTCAATCAATCTCACATCCAATCATAGCACCTCAGAGACTTGAGTAACTTTAATTCCTACCTGGCCATCCTGTCAGCCCTGGACAGTGCCCCCCTCAGAAGGCTCGACTGGCCCAAACAACATGTCGAGGTGGTTATTGTGGTGACGACAACGACAGTGTCGATGGAAGTTTTGATGATGATTTTGATGATGATACAAATTTCTGATACTGATTGTTTTCATTGTTGTGCCGCTACAACAATGAAAAATGATGATACACGTGCCATTCTATAATTATATTTGAGTATCTGTCACACAGATGTTTGTAACATTCACACCACACTACACATACACACACACACCACACACACACAAACACAGACACACACACACAAAAACTTATTTACACAGACATTGAAAGATTTGTTCAGTTTGATTGATAGTTCTGCATCGTTCAGAACATACAGGCAGACGTTGGCTAGCACAGAACCGCCTTGTATACCTTATATGTATGTTTGTTTGCGGATTATTTGTATGTTTATGTGTATGTTTGTTTGTATGTGTATATGTTTGTCTGTATGTATATCTGTATGTCTGTTTGTTTGTTTGTATATATGTTTGTTTGCGGTTAATTCAATTGTTTGCATGTATGTTTGTTTGTATGCATATATGTTGGTTTGTTTGTCTGTATGTATGTTTGTTTTTATCAACCAACCAACCAACCAATCAACCAACCAACCAACCAATCAACCAACCAACCAACCAACCAACCAAACAGCGGTCTGGTATTACAAGATCTGACCTTTATTCACGTCGGTAATTCTGACACAGACGATGACGGGAGAATCAACTTCAACAAATGTTGGCAACTATTTGGCGTCATCAGCATCATGTTGAGATTTAAAAAGAGGTTCCTTGATCTTTTTGTCATTCATTGTTCTCTCTATCTCTATCTCTATCTCTCTTTCTCTTTCTCTCTCTCTCTTTCTCACACACAGACTCATGCACACACACATTCACGAGTACGTGCACACACACACACACACACATTTTCTCTCTCTCGCAAACAAACTCACGCACACACACACATATTTAAAAGTACGTGCACACACACACGTACAAACAGCTCTAGATACAGTATCAATCAGGACGACAAGATAATAATCTATCATTTTCTATCATTTTACACAAACACACACACACATACATACACACACATATACATACACACACACACACACATACGCACATAAATACCAACACACAGTTCTAGATACTGTATCAAGCGCAATGACAAGATAATTTCATATTTCAACAATTTTGACGACTTCATTAGCGAAGAGTCACTCTGGCAGATGTCTGAAATGATCAAGCCTAGAATGAAGAAGAAAAATTAGATTGATTATAGCTAATAATTATGTTAATTATGATATTTTTAATTGTGTGTGTGCGTGTGCAAGTGTATATGTGTTTGTACGTATATATATATGTGTGTGTGTGTGTGCATGTGTGTATAATGTTAGTGTATGTGTATGTTTATATGTGTGTTCGTATTAGTGTTTCTGTGTTTTGTTTGTATATGTGTATGTACGTTTGTAGATATGAGATTTAATTGTAGATATGTGTGTTTGTATTTATATATGTGCCCATAAACATGTGTGTGTGTTTGTGTGTTTTATGTGTATTCAACATTTTCGTGTTTTTTCTAGTTTAGCTTTATTTAGTTTCATTCATTCAACCATATTTTAGTCTGATCATGTTTTTAAATGTTTTAATTTATTTTATTTCATTTGCCATATAAATACTGATATATATATATATATATATATATATATATATATATATATATATATATATATATATATATATATATATATATATATATGTTGGTAATAGACCATAATTTTTACAATATTCTATAAATTCTACCGAATGTTTATATTTGAATGAACATTCGGTAGAATTTATAGAATATTGTAAAAAATATATATATATATATATATATTGCATCAAATATTGTATATATTATATGTGTGTGTTAATACAAGTATTTTCGCCGCATATATTAATTAGCTTAAGTCAGTTGTGAGTGATTAGATGAGTGAATGAATGGATGGATTGATTATTAAAGAAATGATTGGATGAATGAATGAATGAATGAATGAATGAATGAATGAATGAATGGATGAATAGATGAACGGTGATAATAAATAATAGATGGATAGATAGGTTGAGGAGATGAATTAGAAGTTGGATGAATTAATAATATGATGGGAAATGAATGAATGAATGAATGAATAAGTGAATGAATGATTGAATGAAATAATTGAGAAACGAATGGTAAGGCGGATAGAATGATGATTTCATTATTGGATAGATGAAAAGACGAATGAACTGACTGAAGAAAGGTAGATTCAAACGAATGATGTTGAATGAACGAACGAATATCTGGATGAATGATAGATCATAGAAATCGATACGAATATCTGGAGGAATGATAGAAATAGATTGAAAGAAATAGGTTTTTGTTTTTTTTTTTGATTGAATAAAAGTGATTTGGTTAGATGGATGGATGGATAGATAGATAGATAGATAGATAGATAGATAGATAGATAGATAGATAGATAGATAGATAGATAGATAGATAGATAGACGAAAAGCTAGATGGATAGATAGTCAAATTAATTTTTTTAAATGTACAATTTCGTTTCGAAACCTAAACTCATGACGACAAATTTTTCATTGTATAAAAATGCTTCTTTTTCGTCCGTATTAAATTTCTTTTGGCCATTTTATTAAATAATATTCAACCATTTATTTTTATATTATCATTTTTATCATTTAAATGCTTTATAATTGCATAAAATACCCTTGAAAAATACTTATAGACTTCAGAGTTTTAGTAAATAAAATGAAATTCATATTTATAGATAGATACAGATAGATACAGATAGATATCTTGATGTTTTTATTAATATTCATATAAATTCTTTCATATATAAATATATATATATCTATCAAAAATACATACATACATTCGTACAAACAAACATACATTCAGACGGACACATACATATACAAGCAAAAACACACACATACACACAGATGCACATGCTGATACATACATAGACAGACGTACAACAAGATACCATCGTTAAATTTAATCCGTGTACAAACCCAATGTTACATTAAATTGTATTTCAATATTAATAGTTTTATTTGCCGCCATATTTCATGTTATTTTGAATTAATTTGTTAATTGGTTAAATAATTAATTAATTAACTGGTTATATCTTTTTTCGTATCTTCGCGATCCTTATAACATATATTATTCGTTGTGCTTTTCAATATATATGAGGGTGGTTTTATCACACACACCACACACACACGTACACAAACAAACAAAGAAACATACACACATTCATATTTACAAAAATACCTAAGCAAACATACACACAGATATGGTTAGGACAGGGGTGGGCAAATTTTTTGCCTTGAGGGTCCAATTGACAACTATCTGACCTTTGAAGGGCCGAATTGACAACTATCTGACCTTTGAAGGGCCGCATATGTACTTTAATAGCAAAGCTATAGAGAATAGTATACACAGTCACACACACTCATACACACACAAACACATATGTGTATATATATTACATTACTATTTCCTTATTTTGGTGCATAGCGCTTTTACATTTATTCTCAAATTTTAATGGCTGTATTAATATTTTAATGTTTTTTTGTTTGCTTGTTTGTTCGTTTTTTGTTCTAACCTCGTTTTATGTCTTAAGTTTACTTTTAGCTGTTTTTAGTGTACACTGTTTGCTCATTATATATATATATATATATATATATATATATATATATATATGAATGTATGTATGTATGTATATGCTACCTTCATTTTAGTCATTACTTTAATCGTTACAATCTTTACTACCATCATCATCATCCATACGACCATTAACATCATCAGAATTGTATCCAAACTCATCATCTTCATTATCATATGATAACCACTTAGAGATATTGTAACATAATAGGTATATTGACTTACACTATATGTATGTATATATATATTCTTTATTTCTATGTATGCTTATGTTACTGTCGTATATATATATATATATATATATATACATATATATATATATATATATAGTTTTATTTTATTTTAAAAAACCTTTTATTCAGAAAAAATAGTGTTAAAAAGTTAATAATAATAATAATAATCACATTCATCAAAACACACAAAAAAACGAAAAAATAAACTGATCAATTGATTAATTTGCCAAGATGATAGTAAAATTATTTTAGTTATACATATACATACATACATATATATATATATATATATATATATATATATATATATATATATATATATATATATATATTTATATATATATATATATATATATATGGGTGTGTGTGTAAGCGCTCTTAAAAAAGATGTATGTAAAATAACTATTCAATTATAAAAAAATTGTCTGATTGGCATTCAGTTGATAGATTGATTAATTGAATGATTGATTAATTGAATGATTGATTGATAGATTGACTGGTGCACAATTATTAGTGTTATTATATGATAGTATTATTAATTGTATTATTCATTAGTTTGATTCTTAAACATTTATAGACACATTTAGAGAAGAAGAGGACATTTAGTATAGAGAACATTAAACCAAGCGTATACAAAAAAGATATATATATATATATAATTAATTATCATAATTAGCATTAATTATGATTAAAAACCATAGAAATATAAATTAATTAACTTACAAAGAAAACAAAACGAAATATAATAACCATCTACCATTAAATTGAACATTAACTTATCTGGCTGTTTGAACATTTCAACAAACCCGCACACACGCACACCCACGCACACACACAGGGAGGGACAGTATAAAAAATTATGCTGCACATAAATTAAAATTAATTTATCTATGTTACGTCATACACACGCACACACAGAAAGACACACACACAAAAAGAGAAAGAGACATACACACAGACAATTAAAATTAATCTATGTTACGTCACACACACATACACATATTTATATTGAGAGTAAAAGTGAATTGAAGTTAAAACAAACATAAGGTATTGATTTATTGACTAAAATAATGTTATTGTTCACATATATATATATATATATATAGCATGTAAACAGTAATTAATAAATGAAACAAATCCACGATTATTATTATTTATAATAATAATATTTGTATATAATTAATTAATTAATTATAATTAATATAGCTATAAGCGTTTTTAAAATTAAGTCAGAAAAAAGCGCGATTCAATTGCTTTGAGTTAAAAGGAGAAAATTGAATAAAATAAAACTTATTATTATTATCAATAATAATAATAGGAATAATAATAATAAATAAAAAGAATAATAATATATATTATTAATTACAAGTATTTCTTTATGTTGAGGTAGCTCTTGACATGAAGACAGTATCATCATCATCATCATCATTGTTATGATCATCATCAGCACTGTCATAGTCGGTATCATCATCATCATTACCACGTCATCATCGTTATCGTCACCAAAGACAACTTCTAGAAAAATTCTGTTTCCATTATCGCTATTTCAATCATCACAATCATCACCATCGTTACCATCACCATTACAATCATCACCAGTAACATCTCCGTTATCTTTATTAGTATCATTAGCGTCATTATACTGGCCTAAGATACATCTAATATGCAGATTGTTGTACATATATCATCATTGTATATATATATATATATATATATATATATATATATATATATATATAAAGAAAATAGCATTTGAAAAACTCATCTATTTAAATATAACAATTAACTGACGGACCAAACAGATCATTATTTTATCGTTTATATTATTTGTTCATTCATTCATTCTGTGATTCATTCAATCGTTTATTCGTTCGTTCATTCATTCATTCACGCCATTGGCCAGTAGAAATAGTTATAAAATACTGCTCAATTACGAATTACTATCTCCTAATTGTGGTAGATAGCAAATTGGTTGATGGATCGTCAGTAAAACCCTAGCACTATTCACCAAAAGTATCCCAGTTACATTTACATTACAATTATAATTACACTGCATTGCAGATTACAATTCTAATGCAAAAGTATTTTTTAAAAAGTATTACCACATAACGTTAAGTGCCGAATGGTTCTTAGTAATGACGGTAAGTAGGAGTAGAAGTAGCAGAAGTTGAAGTAGAAGCTGTGGTAGTAACAGCAGCAGCAGTCGTAGTAGTAGTAAAGGTGGTATTACTAGCAATAGTAGTGGTTTGAACAAGTGGTAGTACTAGTAGCAGTAACAGTAGTAGTAGCAGCAGCAGTAGTAGTAGCAGCAGCAATGGTAATAGTAGTAGTAGTAGTAGTAGCAGCAGCTGTAGTAGTAGTAGTAGTAGCAGCAGCAGTAGTAGCAGCAGTAGTAGCAGTAGTAGTAGCAGCAGTAGCAGTAGCATTAGTAGCAGCAGTAGTAGTAACTACACTAATACTCATTACAATAAGTATAAATATCGTGCATTTCATGCCAATAAATTAATAATAATAATAACAATCCTTAATATTATTCATTATATATTATTAGTATTTTTATTATGGTTCCACAAAATATGCTGGTATCAATAACTGTCCAATGGAGATATACTGAAAAATTATTATCGTTATTATTATTGTATTATTATTATATTATTATTATTATTTTTACAGATAACAATGACAAAAAAGTAGTAGAAAAAAAACAAATAAGCATAGGTACACATTGCTGAAGGCAGCTAAACTTTTTAAAAAATTATACAATTATTTAAACTAATCAATTAATCAATTAACTAATAACAACAACAATAATAATAAATAACAATAATAAATAATAATAATAAATAATAATAATAATAATAATAATAATAATAATAATAATAATGGGTAATAACAATAACAAATAACAATTCGTTAGCACTTATAAAGCATACCTGATTTTTGTATAAAGAAAAAAAAAATCTTCATCATCACCGTCTATGTCATAATTTTCCACTTTTCCCTTATCATCATCATCATCATCGTCATTATCATCATCATCGTCATCATTATCATCATCATCACCACTGTCATCATCACCATCGTCATCATCATCATCATCGTTATCGTCATCGTATTCTTCGTCATCATGGAAAACTAAGATAGGATGCAAGAAAATAAAAACAACAAACTACATCCACAATTATAATAATAATAACTAATAATCATAATAATAAAAAATAATAATAATAATAGAGAATAATAATAACATTAAAAAGTTAACCGAAAAGTTAAATAAGAAGAACGTATCTATAAGCTTTACTACATTCTAAATGTATATATATATACCATATAATACGTCAAAATCATATATATATATACATATATATATATATATATATATATATATATATATATATATACATACATACAAACAAACATACAAATGAACATGCAAACATGCAAACAGATAGGCAAATATTCAGATACAGGGGGTTTGTTCTTACCTGATAGGAGAAGGCAAAAAATGAAAATAATAATAATAGTAATAGTAATAATAATAATAGTAATAATAATAATAATAGTGATAATAATAATAGGAAAGCATAGACACGTGCATAACCGCAAAACGCGCATTTCAATAAGATAAAAATACACTTTTATACACAAATACATGTACATTATCATTATTATTATTATTATTATTATTATTATTTATCAATACTATTTATCAATATTCGTTATTTATCATTATAATTTGTTAAATTATAACTGATGACGATGATGATGATGACGACGACGACGATGATGGTGGTGACGATGAAATGAAACAAGTCTCAAACTAATTAACATACATACATACACACACCATACAGACATACACACACACACACACAGAAACACACAGAAACACACACATACACACACTCATACCAATGCACATCTAGGCACAAATAGTGAAATAGAAAAGTCGCCATTTTAAATAATATAAATAATAAGAAGAAGAACAATAATAATAATAAATAATAAAAGCAATAATAATAAAAGCAATAATAATCATAAAAACAATAATAATAATAACATAAAATGTTGGACAGCACGTAAAATATAGAACGCTAGCCCGGCATACGTGGAGCATCAATTATTATTATAAATAAAAATGTATACACGTGTGTATGTGTGTGTGTGTGTGCGTGCATTTGTCGTTCTGTGTGCGTCCGTGTGTGTGTGTGTTTATGTAATATATGGAGTGTGTGTATAAGACTCTATTAACAGTTTAACGATTAAAATGATCATAGATGATGACGATGACGACGACGATGATGATAATAATAACTAAACTTATGGCGATAATGATAATAATAATGACGATGATGGTGATGATATAAAGATTAAATTGGTAACAGCAACAACAACAACAACAGCAACAACAACAATAACAGAAACCACAACAACAACAACAATAACAGAAAAAACAACAACAGCAACAACAATAACAGAAACCACAACAACAACAACAGCAACAATAACAACAACAACAGTAACAAAAAAATAATAATAAATATAAAACCAAGCATGCAAACAAAACCAACGCCCAGAAAAAAATAATAAGAAAAACAAATAGGAATATAACTAAGAGGTAACAAAAACAATAATAATGATAACAACAACAACAACAACAACAACAACAACAACAACAACAACAACAACAACAACAACAACAACAACAACAATAACAATAATAATAAACCAATTAGCTAGGTAAAATGTTAAAAATGATATTAGTTTGTTAATCAACAGTAACAATTTAGAAACGGTTAATAATAGCAAGCCAAAAAATGATGTCAATTTGAAAATTTAGGAAGAAATATTTACAGTGTGTATATATGTGTGTGTACCATAGTGTGTATGTATGTATGTAAGTAGGTATGTATGTATGTATATGTGTGTATGCATGTTTGTATGCATGTATGTATGTGTGTGTGTGTATGTATGTGTGTAAGACTCTTCGCAGATTAACTGATTAATGTATGTATGTTTGTATGTATGTATGTCTGTATGTATGTTTGTATGTATGAGCCCATGGTTAAAGCCTTCAATGTGTGTGTGTGTGTGAATGTATTTGTATATTTATTTGTATACATAAGTATGTTTAAAGCAAAAATATATTGGAGCCTTAACGCTTTGGAAAATAAATTTGAAAAATAAAACAAAATTAAACATGATATTAAATTTATGTATGTATGTATAAATGTATGTCTGTACGTATGTATGTATGTATGTAGGTCTGTACGTATGTATGTATGTATGCAGATGTGTATGCATGCTGGTATGTATGCGTTCGCATGTATGTATGTAAGTACAAACAAAAGAAAAGATTTCGTATTAAACTAACGGAGAAAAATAACCAATTAGAATGTTTTTTAAACTGAAAAATTTTAAATAGTTAATCAAAAACAACAACAACAAAAAACTAAATAACGCGACAAAATTTAAATGTGAATTTTCTACGGAGAACTAAATCAAAGAGAAACAAGTAGAAAGAAAGAAATCAAACTTTGTAAGTTATTCGTTAAGAACCCGAGCTAGATACAATGGACCAAACTATTAACAACTTTTTATTTGCGTATAAAAATAAACTTTTTTCCGAATGGATAGATGAAAAAAAAGATGGATAGATGGATGGATGGATAGATGGATGGATGGATAGATGGACATATAGATGGATGAATAGATAGATAGATGGATGAATAGATAGATGGATGAATAGATAGATGGATGAATAGATAGATGGATGGATAGATCGTTAAATGAATGAATGGATAGATTGTTAGATAGAGAGACTGACGAACAGGTAGATGAAAGAATAAAAAGACTGACAGACAAACGGATTTGGAGTCAAAAAATCGATAGATAGATAGATAGATAGATAGATAGATAGATAGATAGATAGATAGATAGATAGATAGATAGATAGATAGATAGATAGATAGATAGATAGATAGATAGATAAATAGATAGAGATAGAAATATGAAATGATGGTAAAATTCTTGCGATGTTAGTGTCAACTGCTTGTTATATGTACTTACGTATAAATTGTTAAAGTGGTTGTTGTTATTGATGTCAATGATGATGCTGTTGTTAACGCATTTTTGTTGATGTTGTTGTTGTTAATGTTTTGATGTTAATGTTGTTGATGTAGTTGATTGTGCGGTAGTTTAAGTTTTTGTTGAGTTTGTTTGACGTGCAAAAAAAACCGAATCTAAATCAAAATTTGGAAAATTTCCAATAAACTGAAAGCGAAACTTATATTAATAATATTAAACAACAACAACAACAACAACAACAACAACAACAACAACAACAACAACAACAACAATAATAATAATAAAAACAAAAACAACAAAAATTGACAACGGTAATAACAATTTGCTAAAAATAGCAAAGAAACTAAACCGTAAAATTAAAATAAATTTGCATTAATTAAAAAACAACAACCAAAAAACATTTTTTAAAAATCTCCCAAAACACTATATATATATATATATATATATATATATATATATATATATATATATATATATATATATATAAATCAGAAAGAACCCAGCGGAAAAACAAAAAAACAAAAAAAAAATCTCTATATCTAAAACAAGGGTAATAATAATAACAATAATAAAAACAAAAATAATAATAAGAAGATTTAAAATTTCAGGTCAGGATAAAAGTGATGAAAGATTGAAGCCATATTAACTTCCATCATTTTCATTCTTTCCTCCTCTTCTTCCTCCTCAATCAATCAATCAATCAATCAATCAATCAATCAATCAATCAATCAATCAATCAATCAATCAATCAATCAATCAATCAATCAATCAATCAATCAATCAATCAATCAATCAATCAATCAATCAATCAATCAATCAATCAATCAAACAACCAAACAGCTAAACAAACAAATTAATCAATCAATCAACCAACCAATCAACCAACTGGACTAATCTATCAACCAACCAAACAACGAAACGGAGCAAACCAAGCAATTAACAAAATCCAACCAATCAGTCAATCTACCAGTCAGTCAATTGACCAATCATAGCCAAATGATTGGTTATCGTAAACAAATACTTCCCGCCATAATCTACTGGTTTCTATGTTCACGAACACCCGCTGGATCTTATTGGCTACTGAGCAATGCTCCAAATATGCCCTTTTTAGCTCAGCCAATCGCGCTAATAGGATTGCTAATCTGGTCATCGTCGTCGTTGTTGTTGCTGATGATGTTGCTGGCGGTGTTGATGTTGTTGTTGTTGCTGCTGCTGTAAGAGGTGGAGGAGATGAGATTGTTGTTGCTGCTGTTGTTGTTGATGTGGCCGTTGTTGGCTGTTGTTGTGTCTTTTCTAATGATGATGTTGATGTTGTTGTTAAGAGGTTGTTGTTATTGACGTTGTTGTTGTTGTTATCGTCTGGGAAGAACTTTGTCTGCATGTCAGCGTTGATGTTGTTGTTGTTTTTGCAACTGCTGTTGTTGTTGTCATCAGCAACTGAAAATTTTTTTAAATTTTATAAAAATATTTTCGGGCCATCATAAGTGATTAGAAAAACCGGAAAACCAATTACTGATTGATTGATTAAATGAATGCTTGATTTGTTGATTGATTGATTAATTGACTGATTGATTGATTGAAGAAGAAGGCAAACTTTCAATTTGAAGATTAGTGAAAGCCTCTAGCAATTCATCTTCAACACCCATCAGCAAATTAGATGATTCATGGCCACTGGTCAAATCTGTCCCCATAAAAACAACAATAATAATAACAATAATAATAATAATAATAATAATCATCGTCATCATCATCATCATTACCTGATGACGACAGCAGCATCATTGAAGCTAAGAAAGCCGCCTCCATGTCGGTCAAATTCAAACTCTTGATCGAAAAACCGATTGATCTGATGGTGATGATAATGATGTTACGATGATGATAATGATGTGATGATGATGACAATGATGTTATGATGATAATGATGTTATGGTGATGACGATGACTTAAGCCAGTACCGAAAAAAGTCAAAGTTCAAAAATCGAACCAAATTAAATATGGAATAAATCGTGTCGAGATATGATGACAGGCGATGATGCTACTTACTTATGTTATTAATAAGCTCTTCTAAATCATGTAACTAAATTCAAATTCAAATTTTTTTCATCATCATCTTCATCATCATCTTCATCATCTTCTTCTTCATCATTATCTTCATCATCATCATGTCTTCGTCATCATCAAAACAACCATCATCATCATTACTACGACTAACTTAAAATGGCCGACTAAATTATGCAGAGGCGGTATATAGGCCAGTATAAGATCTTTCTCCTTATTGGTCATCGTGAACCAATGGCATTCGAGCTTTTCGAGGTCAAAGTTCATTGAGTGGTAGAGTAGCCATAGTGGGTAGACGGAGTTTCTGGTCAGCTGGATGCGGTCAATAAGCGGAAGGTCAAGGAAACCTGACGATGATGGTGAAGTTTTTATTTTCAAAAAAAAAAACTTGAGCAAACAATAGCAATGAAAATGACGACGACCAAATAAAAACGAACCAGGCACATCCCTAAAAAATCTGACGGCCAGTCGGACCATGTATAGAAAGGGGATGTCCACCAACTTCCAGATTGTGTCCAGGGTGGCGGGGCAGTACATCAGGTCCTCCAACTCCGAGGGCTGGTTTTGATGATGATGATGATGATGACGAAAAAATTAAATATTAGTTACGATGATGATAAAATTAATTATGATCATAAAATAGAGTGATGATAATTATCATAATTTATGATAATTACGATGACAGGATAGAGAGAAAGTGTCTAACTCTGATCCAAACATCGTCCAATCGCTTGTAAGATCTGATGAGATGTTCGAACAGCTGTTTAGGTCTCCTATACAGGCTCCTGTCGACGACCAATTGCGTTGTAGGATTATTTATAGTCCGGCCAATCAAATTATATCCCTGAGTCAACTCGTAAGCTAATTGGCTGGTGTTCAGATGATGGGGGTTGAAAGTGGGCGTGGCGTGATTTAATTGGTTGGCAGTTGGTGGCTGATTTATGGGGTAATTTTCATCAGAGATTGGAGTATTCGAGATAAAACTAACTAGATTATCTTCAGCGCACTCCATAGGTTCTGCTTTCAAGACAAGGTTGCCTTGAAATGATGCTGACTGAGTCAGCAAGAGTTTGTTGTTGTTGTTTATGTTGTTTACATTATTATTACTATTGTTGTTGTTGTTGACGTCATCGTCATCGTCGTCGTCATCGAGTGAGTGAAGCGCGAATGAATGCTGCGAATGTTTCGCTACGTTACTGCTGCTACTGAGTAAATATTCAGAGTTAGAATGGCAAGAATCTTCGTAAGAAGAATATTGTTGATGACGATGGTGTTGTTGCTGTTGTTGTGGAAACATCTGCTGATGGTGATGCTGGTGATGATGCGGTTGTTGTTGTTGCTGATGTTGAAGACTGTTGAAATGCGATGCAGTGGCCGTCGCCGAGAAGTCTCCAGTGGCCGCAACATTTGAGTTGTGGTGGTGGTGGTGGTTCTTGACGAAGACGTCGTCGTCGACGTTGTACTGCTGCCTGCCCTGCTGCCTGTCACCACCGACTCCACCATCTTCCTCCTCCTCATCCTCTCCATCATCATCATCATCATCTCTCTCATCTTCGTCGTCGTCCTCGTCGTCATCATCTTCATCCCTAGAAAGATTCCTCCTCCTACTTGCCTCAGCGTCGCTTAGCAATCGCCTAAGGGCGGACGGGTTGTTCGGGTCAAAGTTCGCAGTCGCCAGAGAGGTCGATGCGAAGTTTTGATTAGAGGTAGTTGAGGTTGAGTCGTTGGAGGACGATACACAGGCACCACTTTTCTCCGTGAGAATTTGCTTATGTACATCGGAAAGGAAGGAGTTTATCACGCCCCGTTTCACCGAGTTCGATTGCCGGCCCAGCCGAGTACCTGATGATGATGATAAGGGTAATGATTATGATGGTGATGATTATAATAGTTATGACGATGGGGATGGTGGTGATGACAAACCAAAATGAAACAACGCAACAACATCGTCGATCGCTAGGGTCCTCGAAGAAAACTACCTCACGAATCAGCTGTCAATCAATCGATCAATCCACGCCCCAGCAACAACGTCACTATCATTACCATCAGGATTTTCGGAAAATTCATCGTGGGGTAAAAATCATGGTGGATAATTCATTTTGTTATTGTTATAATTCAAAAATGTAAGATAGTCAAGTTTACGATGTTGCAAATATACTAGTGATGGTTAGATGTCCAAATGTCAATACGATTTCAAGTGACCAGCGGCGGTAGGTTCAATCCCTATCGTGCAATATAATACTAATTGCTAACTATCGTTTAATCGTTAAAATGCCGAAATCTATTCACCATTAGACCTAATTCGTCAATTAATTGCCGAAATTGATTCATTATTCGGCTTAATTAATTAATTTATCGATTGATTGGTACAGTTGTTGGTGTTGTGTTCGATTCCTGACCTTGCCAATACTGTCGTTGAATCAACGATCTATTAATGTATATTTGAAAATAATTCACATTTCGAATCCTTTCAATTAATTTTGTCAAATTTCAACTTGAATTCGAGTGAACTTCAAGCTAATTGCACTTGCTCGGCTCGCGATCGAACCCTGTACGAGAAGGTCTACAGAAAACGGTCGGACCGTTGGCCGGACCGCTCGATACGCCTGCCTCAATTGTCAACTACGTGGCCATCAAGATTCATTTTACCCCACGAATCACCGCCGATGAATTTTACTCCACGATGAATTTTCCACCATGATGAATTTTCCGGAAACCTACCATTAATCGAAATAAAATCGTCATCAGCAGTACCACCAAAACAACATCATCTCCGTCATCTTGCAAATTCACTCCAATTTCGAGGTATTTATTGAATTGACGGGTCTAGCACATTGATTGGTTGACAACAACATCATCATCACCACCACCACATCATCGTCATCACAACCAGCACCACATCATCATCATCATCACCACCACCACCACATCATCATCACCACCACCACATCATCATCATCACCACTACCACATCATCATCACCACCACCACCACCACATCATCATCATTATCACCACATCGTCGTCGTCATCATCATCATCATCAGCAGCAGCAGCAGTAGCAGCAGCAGCACCTTCAAGTGTCATCCCGATTTTGATACATTTGTTGAACCTGCAGGATTTGCACGTTGTGCGGTTGGCCGAGTCAATGTTGCATCTCTCATCGTTCGAACATATGAACTTCCGGTGCACCTGCTCCTTCAACATGCGTCTGAAGAACCCCTGATGGTGATGATGACGAGAAGGATGATGAAGATGATGAGGATGATGAAGATGTTGAAGATGACGAGGGTGATGAAGATGATGAGGATGATGAAGATGTTGAAGATGAAGAAGATGATAACAAATGAGTCAAGAAAGGAGAACTGCCACAAAAAATAAAGTCAAATTTACAATGTGGTGACGATGAAGAGAAGGATGAAAAAGATGTTGAAGATGATGAAGATGATGAGGATGAAGATGATGACGAAGATGTCTAAGATGATGGTCAAAATAATGAGGATGAAGATGTTGAAGATGATGATGGTGAAGATGATAATGATAACAAATGAGTCAAGAAAGAAGCACCGCGACAAAAAATAAAGTCGAACTTACGAACATTAACTTATCTATAAAAATAAATTCATAAGTGATACACAAAACGCCATTAAAACGAGAAAATAAAAATAAACCAATCAAGTAAATATCACAAAGGTGTTTAGATAGATATAGCAAGCAAATGAAATTAGATAGATATCAGGCATTCACACCTTGCACCCTTCGCACGTGATGGCGCCAAAATGGAACCCAGAAGACGGTGCCTTGCAGACTTTGCACGGTATTGACCTATAGTCAACCTTCAATTTTTTGTCATCTTCTCGACCTGAAATGATGGCGATGAAGAAGATTCTGATTATGAAAATGATTAAGATGATGACGATGCCCGTGTTGACCTCTCGACCTACTGACCTGGTTTGTACATGGACAGGGCAATGCACCTCTGGTACCTACAGCGTTGGCAGTGTGACCGCGTCTCCTTCGTGATGTCGCAGTTGCTATTTTTAGGGCATAGAAACATAAGTCCCCGGCCGGTTTTTAAGCAGCGGAGAAAAAATTTCTGAAAAAGTATTATTTCTTTGGTTATATTTTCATCCTAAATTTACTTGGTCAACTTGCTAAGCTGAAAAAGTATTTTCTATATTAATTAAGAAAACATCATCGCCATCAACACCAGCATCATCATCATCATCATCATCAACGCCAGCATCATCATCAGCATCGTCAACAACGAACTTTGCAAGCTTCACAGACGTAAGCCCCACAATGGAAACCAGCCGCAACGTCCCCACACACCTATTTGGTGTAAAATAGAGTAATTAAATTTAATTAATTAATTAATCCATTCATCATAATTATAATCCATTCATCAACTCATCCATCAACCAATCAATTCCTTTATCTATCAATCCATTTGTCTATTTATTAATCAATTCTATCATCTATTCATTCATCCTTCCATCCGTTCTCCAGTCAATCCATCCATCCATCCATTCATTAACCTGGCAAGCATGCTTAGGTTCCAAAGGCTTTCCACTTCCTTTGTTGCGACCGGAACTAGTAAGCATCGGACGCTGCTGCATTTGCTCGTGGAGGTGTTGGAAGTTTTGCTGCTGCTGCTGAGGTGATGTGGAAGACGACGCCGTTCTATTCACGCTGCTGTTGTTGTTAGCTGTCGAGTAGTTTTGTCTTGGCTGTTGTTCCTGTGTTGATGGTTCCGTGTCCGACCTACTAGATTGTTGTTGGATTCGCTGATGCTGATGGTAGTAAGTGTTTAGTAGCTGCTGTTGTTGCTGTTGTTGCTGCGTGTATATTAACTGCTGCTGCTGCTGGTGATGACGATGGTGGCTAGGCAAGTGAGGTGATATCATTTTATTATCATTATTATTATCGTTATCGTCATTGTCGTCATCGTTTCGATCGTTACAGCCAATCAAAGGCGAGATTTCTTCCTTGATTTGTAGAATGGACAATTCGTCTGAGGCACTGAAATTGCGATGAACTTTTAAATCGGCAACTGCTGCAGTTTTGTTGACCTGCGTCAGACAGACCATCATGGGTGTGACAATGGACGCCATTTTCATCTGAGCAGCATTGGCAGACAACAAATGTTGATGTTGCTGATGTTGATGTGGTGAGGTAGGTAGGATGAAAGTTGATGCAGTCGTTGTTGGTGTCGTCGCTAACGAACTTGACGCCATTGCTGCTGAAGTCGGTGTCGTTGGGGAGGCTTGCATGAGAGGATGAGGCAGTGCTTGTTTGAATACATTTTGATTTTTCATCAGATGCAGAGGTGGAGATAATGGCGATAAGTGATTAACGTTCGGAAAGTTTGCAGTCGAACCTGCCTGATTAGCGCTCGGATTGTTCGTGCTGGTGATCAGCAACCGATTCAACGGTCCATTTCCCTCATCATCACCTTGAGGCAGCCAGAGTAAGTTAGGCGGTTGTCGAACATCACTTGGGTCTTTCGATTTTGCCTGGTTGAATTTTTCCCCATAAGATGGCTGGTAGTTGAGGAATTGGGACTGAGGAAACTGAAGTTGTGCTGCACCTCTACCAAGAAAGTTGGTTGTCGGATTGTTCGAATTGTTAGGGATTAGTTCAGGCAGATTAGGCAGCATTAGGAGTGTGGGTGAAGTTGGTGTCGAATGACTCGCCTGGTGATCTACAACACCCAAAATTTCATTTTTGTTGCTACCAGTTGGAGATAGGTTGAAATCTAGATTTCGTTGCTGAAGTTGTTGCTGCTGTTGTAACTGCTGCAGCTGATGTTGTTGCTGCAGTTGCTGAAGTTGTCGTTGTTGTTGATGTTGCAACTCCAGCAGATGACTATTCGGTGATTCTTTACTAAAAAATTGTTGTTGTTGAAGCTGCTGTTGTTGTTGCTGCTGTATTTGTTGCAAATGTTGTTGCTGGACATGTTGTTGTTGCTGCTGTTGAAGTTGCTGCTGCAGTTGATCATCTTCATTCGTGGAGTGTCGCAGCTGAGAAAGGTATTTTTTCTTCGGCTGATGATTAGTCATTGCGCAACGTTGTTAGATTTTGACACGTTATACAAACACTGTAAAAAATTTTTTTTTAAGTTGATTGACTCTCTATACTACAACAACAACAACTACTACTACTATAACTACTACTATTACTATTAACTACTACTACCACTATTACACCATAGCATTACAAACAACTAATGGTTATCCATTACTATTTAGAATTACTAGTTACACATCAAAGGCATTTCTTTCCACAACATATAGTAGTAGTAACATTTTTTAAGAATTACATGCACAGATATCATGTTCACTATAATTTTAGTGTTTTCTAGATCAAGATGGTGTTCATAAAATAAAAGATAAATAAAAATAGATAGAGATCTATTTTCATAGATACAGTTAGAAATAAAAATACATTATCCATTTCTAGATAGATAAACACACCATGATATAATGAAAAATTATGTTTATTCATTAATTAATTAATTGCCAAAACTTTTAAAAGATTGATAAAAAATTAAGAGAAGCCAAACAGCATATTCAGACATATAGCACAAATCTCACTTGGTAAATATCCAATTTAAAATGCCTATAGTTATTATATTTGTCAATCATTTTCAGTATTTATTTAAAATATTATTTTATCAAATTATTTTAATGTTAGCAAATATTAATTTACAAACTATGTTATATTCGTTATTTATTTATAAAACAGCAAATAATTGTCATTTCAATAAATTTAAAAACAATTAAAAAAAATTATTATTCCATCCCTGAACTGGTAAGCACACAGTGACGGCCATGTTTTACTAATTTTAAGTTTCCAGATTAGTGTAACTACTGACTGATCACAAAAAACAGCATAGCAAAATGAAAACCAGTCAGTTGCAGGGTTTGGTTAGTTAGTTAAATTAAATAGAAGATAGGTGGAATTACCGATCAGCCATTTTTTACAGTTTTAAATTATTAAACAACTATAACTGCCATCTATCCTGGAGAAAGTAACAGGCGCAAAAGCACACTTTTACATATCATACATTAGTAGTAATTTTTTAATAATTCAGCTTTCTTTCCTAATTCCTAACATCAACCTTGGCCTACTAGTACACTAAAAAGTAATCTATATATAGGTTGACCTGACAGGTCGCTGGTAAATATCCAATGTTCAAAATTAATTATTCAATTATTTGCAATTTTTTGTTTGCATTTTTAAAAATTAATCCGTTTTTTATCGTTTATTTATTTTATATTAGGAACCGAAAATGTAAATGTTTTTCTACTTGTATGTCTGCTGGTATGTCTGTGAGTTACATCGAGTATTTCTCCATCTGTCTGCGTGCACATCATACTAAATACAGTCATACATATATTATTTTTACTACTTTGATAGCCATATTTTTTATATAGAAGTATACTAATTTACATTATAAAATGTATGTGATGTATTTATATATCCAAATGTTTCAGATTATTATAACTAATAAGCTAAAGTAGCTCTTTAAAAAATATTTTTTGTATTATCTTTTAAAAATGTTTATTTAATCAAAATATAATTTTAAAATATTTTGTTCATTAAAATAAAATTTTAAATAAAAAAATACTTTAAAAAAGGTGTTTACAATGTTTTACTTTTAAATTTATCAAATTTACTTTTAAATTTTGTATGGCTTTTACAGCGCTAACTATGGAGTTAAATTAAATAAAATTTTAAATTTTATATTTTTCTTATCTTGAAGAAAATGGTTTTGAAATAGATTAATTAAAATGATAAAAATGTAAATAATTAAAAAATGTTTTAAAATATTTTAAAACAATTTAAAAAACCTCAAATTTATCCGCTAAATTAGTGAACCGATTTTGAATTATCATAATAAACGGCACATCACTTATTCTTAACAAATTCACTTTCCACGGCTTACAAAAGTGAATAATGTTTATATAAATTTGCTAACACTAGGCGTTTTTATTCGGTCTGGTCGCTAATTAATCAATAAACATGTTTTCTAATTTTTAAATCTCAACAAAATTTATTCTTTAAAAAATAATACAAAATTTTTATAAATTACCGTTTTTACTGATGACGATATTCATTCATTGCAATTAAAAATTTATTTTTTATTATAATGAGGTGTTTTTGCTGTTTTGGTGATTTCGATTTGGCAGGGTCTGGAAAAATATTTTTTGTCATATTTTTTGTTGGTGTAATTTTAAATTGGATTACCATTTGTCCGGGTTTGTTTTTATTTTTATTCATTTTTTATTCAATTTGTTTATGATTTATTT
>NW_008704216.1:448407-458407 GCF_000326865.2 Helobdella robusta | reverse complement strand
ATCGTCGTCATCATCATAATCGTCATCATGACGGTAATGTGGGTGGCCTATAATCTTAATTGTCATTCCTGCCAGGGTGATCTCATCAAATCATCGTCGTCATCGTCATCATCATCGTCGTAATTATCATCATCGTATTCATCATCATCTCCATTACAGCTATCATCATCGTCGTCGTTCTAGTCTAGCTATCATCATCATCATAGCTATTCTTTATTACTATCATCATCATCATCATCATCATCATCGGATATCTAAATAAATGATTAAATGATATATATCATTTTTTATCTTTCATCGGTTCGTCGCCATTTTTTTTATCTTCTCCCACTAACTAACATCATCAGTGGCAACTGCAGTAGTTGAAGTAGTAGCAGTAGTAGTAGCCGTAAGTAGTAGTAGTAGTAGTGGCAGTAGTAGCGACTTAATTACTACATCATTATCATCATCATCATCATCATTTTCTTCATCCTCATCATTAACATCATTATCATCATCATCATCACATCATTATCATCATCATCATCAACATCATCATCATTTTCTTCCTCCTCTTCCTCATCCTCATCTTCCTCATCATCAATCATCATATCCATCTCAGACTGTTGAAACTTTGAAAGTCTAATAAACACGTTTGCTATGTATATGCTGCAATGCTATTATCATACTAACAGTAGTAGTAGTAGTAGTAGTAGTAGTAGTAGTAGTAGTAGTAGTAGTGGTGGTGGTGGTGGTGGTAGTAGTAGTAGTGGTAGTAGTAGTATTAATGGTGGTGGCTGTAGTAGAAAATTTTTCATTTTATATATGGTCACAGAATGAACTTGGCAAATAAAATTGTGATAAATAAATTTGAATGGGCTATAAAAATTTTTGTGTTTAAACTTATTATTATTATTATAATTATATTATTATTATTTTATTATTATTGTTGTTTTTATTATTATTATTGTTAATGTTGATATGTATGGAGCAAGGTACTAGCTGGCCACTAAGTCAGATTGTTAATAATAAAATGTAATAAAAATGTCAGTCCTACATATGAATGAATGAATGAATGAATGAATGCTTTAGAGGATGAATTAATTATTAAAAGAATGAATGAATGATTGAATGAATGAATGAAGGAATGAATGAGTGAATGATAAATAAGTAAAAGTCTGAACCCGAGTGAACAATCTTTTTATCTCAATCTTAAATTTTTTTATTCCAATAACCTCTTTACGTGTGACCAAAATAAAATGAAAAAAAGCCTTAGTTGCATTATAATAAACTATGATCATAGTTATTTATTATTATTATTATTATTTTTGTTGTTGTTGTTATTTGTTATTAATCTTATTGAAAATTTAATTCACTTTGCTGGGAGCACTTTCTGGCTTCAGGCACAAGATAAGTGTGTGTTGGAACACTTATTATTATTATTATTATTATTATTATTAATATTTTTATATGCCGTCTGGATGGTTGATATATGGCATTGTATTGGGTAGTACAAGACTCAAGTTGTAATGATTTGTGAATTTGAGGATGGATGAATGGATGAATGAATGAATGAATGATCGAAATGAATGAACTAGATGCAGCGAATGAATGAATGAACGAACGAACCAATGAAAGAATGAAAGGAAAAAAGTTGCGATGATTATAGTGGTTTCAAGTTCTCATGTAAGTATCGTATAACAAGTGTTTGTTATGTTTCCTTCTTGGTTCGCCGGTTCATCCGTTCGTTTGTTTATTTTTTTTGTTCATTTGTTCATTCTTCGTTTATTCATTCATTTCTTCGTTCATCCATCCATCCATTTGTTCATTCATTTATTCATCAATTCTTTTATTATTTTTTTATGTGTCCTTCGTTGAGTTAGGTAAGTTATTATCTTAGTTGTTTCATTTTATACACTTTTTATTCATTCATTCATTTATTCATTCATTCATTCATTCATTCACTCATTCATTCACTCATTCATTCACTCATTCACTCATTCGTTCTTTCATCCATTTGTTACTTTGATTACAGAATCTACATTACATACTTGCTTTTAGGTTCCTACATTCATTTACTTAGCTATTTTACAATTTTTCCATTCCTAATCAATCAATCAATCAATCAATCACTCATTTATTCACTCGTTCAATTTATTTTAACAGCTGTGATGATGTTGACGCTGCTGATGTTTTTCGCGATGATGAAGAAGAAGATGATGATGGTGATGAAGATGATGATTACGATGATGACGTTGATGATGACGACGATGGGTTAAGATGGCGTTTGCTAGTTTTAAAAAGATTTATAGCAAGTTACTTCGTTTTGACAGACAACTCTGCTATTACTTATTCTGCAATCTACCTAATTTGACGTCATCATCATCATCCTCATCATCATTGTCTTATTTATCATCGTCATCATTATCATCACTCAAATTACTGCTATGCTGCAGTAGTAGTAGTAATAGTGGCAAATAATAATGACGAACAGTTTTATGGGTGGCTGGCTGTCCAATCTAACGAAGGAGGTATATGAATAAACACCCAACGCAATCAAATAAATGAATGAAATATACACATGCACGTGCACACACACGCACGCAAGCACACATACACTCACACATACACATAATTCATTACTATATACTATAGTTCATCGCATAGGCTAGCACTAATTGAATACGTTGTTGTGTTGCATTTGTGTGTTATGTTATCTGTGTGTCTGTGTATTGTGTGTTGTGTGTGTGTGTCTGTGTGTTGTGTGTGTGTTGTGTGTGTGTGCGTGAGTGTAATAGTAGTAATAGTAGTGCTAGATTTGTTACTTTTTCAAAACGTCAGAGATCAAACGTTATCAAACGCTGGCTGTGCCACACTCGATGGGTGAATTTCACGTTTGATGATACCCTGAAAAAATTTCAAAAATAATAATAATAATTATAATAATTAATAATAATAATATTATTATTGTTGTTGTTATTATAGTTATAATAATTGCTGCTACATTTGAAAATGAAACATTATTAATGATGGTGTGTAAAATAAATTGCTTCGCCATTCAAAATGTGTTGGTGTGCGTGCGTGCGTGTCTGTGTGTGCGTGTCTGTGTGTGCGTGTCTGTGTGTGCGTGTAAGTTGCATGCCAAGCGAAGGATGAATATTTTATCTGCTCATCAAAACTGGAAATGATTTAAAACATTTTTCCATGCAGTTTACTTTAACGCCGTAGAAAGCAGCGGGTCATACACACACCTTCGTTCCTTCTTTCTTTCCTTCTTTTATTCATTTTTTTATTTATTCACTCATTCATTAATTCATTCATTCATTCGTTCGTTCGTTCAACCATTCATTCATTCATTCATTCATTCATTCATTCATTCATTCATTCATTCATTCATTCACTCATTCACTCATTCATTCATTCACATATTCATTCATCTCAGTTTTGGCCTGAATGAAATTCACTATTTTATCCACCCATTATTATTATTTCATCTTAAACTGAAAGCAGTTCTTGAAGGCAATTCCATTTGCACACATGATTTTCAGTTTACATTTCAAATCGCTATTCACGCCATTCCGATGATTTAAAGAAACGCGCGCACACACGCACGCACACACGCACGCACACAAACACACACGCATTTCATTATTCATATTTTTATTATGATTATTATTATAGCAATTATTATTATTATTATTACTGCTATTTTGTTTCAGTGTACGGGCAGCAGTTGCATCAACAAAGAAACATACTCCCTACAGCAACACAACTGTACGATTTAACGTTTGTCGCCGAGCCGCAAGATGTCGTTGTAGCGGCGACAGCAGCCACCAAAGATAATAAATACGTCGTGGTATTCGATTGCCTGCTAAACGATCAACAGGCCAGTCGAAGATTACAAATAAGTCGTCGCTGGTTCAAAAATGAAGACCTTCCCATAGTCTATGACAAGAGGTTTGTATGCCTGATTGGATCTGTTGGTTGGCTGGCTTGTTAACTGATGTTAACTCATATCCTTTATAATACTGCTACTACTACTTACTACTACTGCTGCTGCAGCTGTTGCTACTACTGCCACTACTGCTACTACCACTACTACTACTACTAATAATAATAATAATGCTAATAATGAGAACATCCTTCTATTTTCTAACTCCAAATACCAAATGTCAATAATGAAATAATTATAAAATTCTATCATTCTAAATTATAATAATAATAAATAATCAAAATTATAACAACAACAACAACAGCAGCAGCAACAACAACAACAACAACAATAATAATAATGATAATAATAATAGGAAATTTTTGAGCAACGGTTCGTTGATGCTGGAAGGCAGGCTAGAGGAGGGTTGGTACCACTGCGAGGTCTCATTAGATGGAGTCGGAGTCGTTATGAGTCGGAGGGCCAGACTGATTCTGATTGGTTAGTTGTGGCGAAGGTGTTGGTGGTTTGGTGGCTGTAATGGTTGTGATGAAAGGAGAGATGATGAGGATGATGATGACGATAATCGTGATGACGATGGTGATGATGATGATGACGATGATGATGATGACGACAACGATTATGATGATGATGATGATGACGACGACGATAATGATGATGATGATGATGACGACAACGATTATGATGATGATGATGATGACGACAACGATTATGATGATGATGATGATGACGACGACGATAATGGTGATGATGACATCTCTGTAGTTGGCGTTTAATCAATCAAAAGAGTTATTCCAAGGCAAACATTCTGATTGCTATTGGTGATCTTTTTCCTGCTTTCATTGTGTTACTCATCACTTGTAGGTCATCATCATCATCGCCATCTGTATCGTCATCATCATCACCCTCTGAATCATCATGATAATTTCTTTCTCGCATTTATAAAAGATGATGTAACGTGATGTCATCATCATCGTCATCATTAATTATTATTATTATCATTATTATCACCATCATCACTATCATCTTCACCATCTTCACCATCACATCATTCTCAAGCAAATAAAATAATTATGATAAGAAATATACATGATATATGTCTTCTATCTTACATGCATGCATTCATAAATTCATGTTCGTATATGTGTGTACGTATGTGTGTACGCGTGTGTGTATGTGTGTTTGTGTGTGTGTGCGAGTGTAAAATTTTTTTGAAGGTGATTAATCACGAGAAGCAAGTGATAAATTATTATCTGCATTAAATCTAGCTGTCATGATTTCTGTTATCAACGATATGACGTCATCACCATCATCACCACCATCATCATCACTATCTCTTTTTCCTCTTCTTTATCATCGTCATCATCAAATGTAATTTCTCCTTTGATGTTATCATAAAAAAATGTTTCAAACGCTTCCAGGCTAGGAAATTAAACAAACATATAAGCCTGGATAAACACACACACACACATACATTCATACATACATACAGGCAGACATACATACATGAATACAAACATAAATACAAACATACATACATACGTACATAGATACATACATACATACATACATACACACACACACTCACAAGCAAACATCCACACATATGCGCACTGAAATACATAATGATACACGTTTAAACATCAAAAAACGCTCATACGCTCCGATAAATACACGCATATACACATGTACACACACGCACACACACATACAAACAGACACACACACAGCACACACGCACACATATTTTTACTGTTACTATTCTTTTAAAAAATTGCGTTCAAATAAATATGGTTTCTCTGCTGTTTTGCCATATGTTAATAATAACGATAATTTAGTAATAATTATAATAATTGTTATTATTATTTGCTTTCATTTTATCATTTATTAATTATAATTAATTAATTAATTAATTACGATACCAATCTATCAACCTACCTACCCACACTAGCTCTGCCCCGATTCAGCAGCAGTCAAGTCATCTCCAAGACAGTTTCTGTCTACATGAATGACGTCGCGACACTTAGCTGCTTTAATGCGCCGTCGTCGTCACTACTATCACCACCGCCACCATCATCGTCATCATCACCACCACCCTCATTATCATCACCATCATCACCATCATCATCATTATCATCATCTCCCTGGCCGCTGATAATTAACGAATGGTTCAAAGATGGTGTCAGGATTGACGGATCGAATTCGAACCACGTTTTTCATCGGGTCGACGGCGGATACTTGGAGATCAAATCCGTGCTGTTTCAGGACTTCGGGAAGTACAAGTGTAAAGTTGGCTACGATGATAAACTATCGTCATCGTCATCATCATCGTCGTCGTCGTCCTCTTCTTCTTCTTCTTCATCGTCCCTAGTCGGCGAAATAATTCTGCAGCAGAACGTTAATATATGTACGTTTGAGGGATTTGGGGTTTATTATTATTTTTATTATTGTTGTTATTATTTTTTTTGTTATTTCTTTTGTTATTCTTTTTATTATTGTTGTTATTGTTACCTTAGTTTTCGTTGCTATTGCTATTGTATTGATGGTCTTTTTTTGCCATAGCAACCTACGAAAGAGTTCCGCCCTATTTCACCGTAAGGCCACATGATTGGTCGAAAGTTGAGGGGGAGGAGTTATTGTTACTCTGCGCAGCCAATGGGAGGGATAGATTTGGAAGGAAGGCCAGAATTGTGTGGCTCAAGAATGGAATCACTCTTGATCTAAAGTTAGGCCTATAATTAGCATTACAACTATCATTATAATTAACCTTTTTATGATTTACTATCATTTTATTTACAACATCACTCATTTATAACATAATTATTTTATATTTATAATTATAACCCTGACCCTACATATAAATTTTGTTGTATGTGCTTAAATAAACATCACAGCATCATTTCGTCATCATCAACGTTACCATCATTCTTCACCATCATTCCTCGCCATCATCACCATCACCGTCTTCTTCATCACCACCACCACCGTGGTCGTCGTCATCATCATCACAGATCAGACCCTAGATTTAGCATAGTGGGTGAAAGTAGTTTGCACATAGACGGGCTGACGGAAGACGATGAAGGAATGTACACGTGCCGGGCGTACAATTATGAAGACTCCATTGATAGCCACTCTCTGGTCAATGTTCTAGGTTGGTTGGCTGGCTGGCTGGCTGGCTGGCTGGCTGGCTGGTTGGTTGGTTGGTTGGTTGGCTGGCTGGCTGGCTGGCTGGCTGGCTGGCTGGATGGCTGGCTGGTTGGCTGGTTGGTTGGCTGGTTGGTTGTTAGAAACAACAATAATAATATTAATACTAACAATAACAATAACCACCACCGCAACAGTCCCTCCGAAATTGAGGGCACGCCCCAGCAACACTGTGGCCCCCATATACACCGACGTCCAACTGAACTGCGATGGTTACTCTCGCCCCAACCCTACATTCAAATGGTTGAAAGATGGCCGCAAACTGGACCCCTCAACGACTTCCGGTTTTATGCTGGACGGTTGGGACTTGCGGATTTTAGGATTGGAAGTATCAGATAGCGGCGTGTATCAATGTTTCATCGAGAATGATATAGGGAACGTTCAGTCGGCTATGCATTTGATCGTACGTGACGAAGGCGAAACTAGCGAGCTTGGGTCAAGAAAATTTTCCGTGAACTTTGACCCGACACGGTTGTTGAACTTGAGTGCTGTTCATATTGCTAGCGATCATGTTATCGTGTCTTGGAGGTGGTCTGCTGCTAACGATGATGCGAAGATTGTGGGGTTTGTCGCCAGGTGGCGGGAAGTTATTGTTTCCGGAAGTGACGACATTGATGACGGGAGGTTGGCGGGATGTTGTTTTTATTTTTACAGGTTCATTTATAAATATTTATACTAAGAATTTTCGGACGTTAACGTTTTTCCATTTCCACGGATGAATCTTTTCATAGAATCAGACTGATGAACGTAACCTTGATGCCATCATCGTCGTCGTCGTCATCGTCGTCGTTTCTGCAAGAAGCCACGCTGTATAATTTAAAGTCATCAACCAATTACGATGTGGCCCTCTGGTCACGTGATGCCTCGGGTGCTGTGGGCGTTTGGTCTGGAGAGATCCAGGTCAAAACCAAAGAGGAAGGTTGGTTAGGGGTATGGTTAGTTGATTTTCCAGATGGCTTATTGGCAAGTTGATTGATTGGCGGCTGTTTGGTCGGTTTATTAATTGAATGATGATTGAGCTACATTATTTAATAATCCGAGTCATATGATTCGTCGAATACTACTCGTTCGATTAAAACAACCATCCAATCAGAATTAAGACCTGCAGCGCCTCAGAATCTACAGGCGGTCGCCCTCTCGTCCACCTCAATCCAGGTCACGTGGGAGATGACGTCATCTCAACAACAACAACAACAAAACTTCGTCGCAGCATCAAAATTTAAAATAATTTATAGCGACGATGTTGAAAGCATGGAAACATTTGTTCTCCCATCATCATCGTCAGTGACATCATCAGTGACGTCATCTTCCGTAAAAATGGTCCACCAATTACAATCCTTGAGGAAGTTTACGAATTATAACATTCGCGTCGTTGCGATATCAGCCGATGGAGCTGAGAACAATGCGGCCGATGAAGTCACTGCAGTCACTTTTTCCGATGGTTCGGGCTTTTTATTTTTACTTTTATTATTTTTACTTTTACTACTTTTAATAAATTGCTGCTGCTACTACTACTACTACTACTACTACTACTACTACTACTACTACTACTACTACTACTACTACTACTATTACTATTACTACTATTACTACTCCTGACCAACCGAAACTGTTTTTACTGTTTTGGTAAAAACCGAATAAAAGCCGAAGTTATGAAAATATTTTTGGCCGAAACCGAATATTGTTATTTTTAATAAAATATTATTTATATAGCTTTTTAATATATAATATCCATTATTAAAATTTAAACAATTACTTCAAAACATTTTTTCAATAAAATGAAATCAAAAATAAATATAGAAAGATAAAATGATGTGAAAATAATAGCGGACACAAATGTTTTCTTAAATGCAAAAAAAAACAGAATCCAACGAATCTTAAATCTTATTTGAAAGTGACAGTTTTGGTTTAATAGTTGAATTCAAATTCCTGCCTTGTTTATTAGCACTCCCACTTGCCAATGTTTCCAATGTTGTTGTTGATTTTTAAAAACTGTATAGATTCAATTATTGGATGAATAATTGAAAGCTGTTACAGTCACTACTGTAACAGCTTTTGTTATTATTATTAAATAAACCTATAATGTATGCAAGAAATAAAAGTTTCTCAACTTTTTCTCCAACAAGATTGCTACGACGATCTGCCTGCAGATTCGTCCTGCAGAGCTGAATAGCTTGCAACACTTGTGCTGATAAGTACTTTCGAGCAGCAGGTTCAAGGCAGGAAAATTGGCTGCAATGCCTATAGGCAAAAATGTTTGCTGTTCTATTTATTCAAGGTTTTTTAAGTTACGCTTGCATTTGACGCTCATGATCAAGATGATTTTTCAAACCACACACACTGCCGACGAACTAGAGTTCGTCGGCAGTGTTACTACCTAAAGAGAGTATTGCCATATTCATTGTAACGTGCTTCGCCTTTGTCAGACTGGATTTTTGTAAAATACTTCCATATTGGATTTAACAACATTTCAACGACTTATATTTAATTATTCAAATTAATGTTTACTCGATTTCAGAATTATTTTAACAAAGAAGTTTAGAAATTCAAAAACTTCAATAAAGATACGTTTTGTAAACACAGGTCATAACATTTATTGTAAATACGTTCACACTTACATGCATTTTTTATGTTATCTGAAATGTCTTCATCGTCGCGGTTCTCAACACTATTTTCATTAACTGATAATTTATCCATCATTATTTGTTTGATCTACCGTTGGTTCAGTTTTTTTTTGTCAAATAGCCACTCTCGTACTATCACGTGCTGAGGCATTATTTCTGGATCTTTTATCTTTTTTACGTCCTCTCTCTCTGTCAATGCAAACTCTGAAAATGGTTGATTCCTCATAATCTCTGCTTTTGA
>NW_008704216.1:423407-443407 GCF_000326865.2 Helobdella robusta | reverse complement strand
TTCGTCATCATCATCATCCTTGAGTATACCGGCGAATGTCCTGTGGATCATCATCAGCATCATCGCGACCTTGACCTTACTGGTGGTCGTCATAGCGATGACCTTGGTCTGCCGGCGAAGGAGGAAGATGATGATGATGAGGAGGGGGAAGGAGGATTCTAGAAGGAAGTTTGTGATGTGTGGATGGATGGATGAATGAATAGATAGATAGATAGATGGACAGATGAATGGATAGATGGATAGGTAGATGAATAGATAGATAGATAGATAGATGAATGGATAGATGGATAAATAGATAGATAGATAACTGTAGCCACAAACGCAACCACAACCACCACACCTGACAGCGGCTACCTGCCGGCAAACACCACCACCAACAACAACTTCAACGACCTCAAGCCAGAAGACATCGACAACAACAGCGCCGTTCACAGCAACAGTCTAGACAGCCATCATCTCCACCATCGTCATCTTTATCCTCATCAGCATCTTCATCATCAGCAGCAGCAGAGGAATAACATGAATAAACCGCCGCCTGATCTATGCACACACGGAAGGAGTTTTCTGGAGTTGAAAGGTTTATTATTATTATTATTGTTATTGTTATTATTTTTATTATTATTTTTGTTGTTGTTGTTATTTTTGTTGTTGCTGTTGTTGTTGGTGTTTATTATTGTTCACATACATACACACATACATACATACGTACGTACATTCATACATTCATTCATACATACATACATACATACATACATACATACATACATACATACATACATACATACATACAAAAAAAGGTTCAGAAAAAGATCCAGACGAATTGACCGAAATGATGTCACGACATACCTCATCAATTGATGAAGGTGATGATGAAGATGTTTGTGATGATGATGATGTTTGTGATGATGATGATAAGGATGATGATGTTGTTGTTGTTGTTCGTGATGATGATAATGATGTTGTTGTTGAAAACGATAGCGATGATGAAGATGACGAAGACGATGATGATGATGATAAATACAAATACACAGACGCACTTAGCGATACCGAGAGGCATAGGTACGCCAGCAACCACAACAATGTGTCTCGAAATAAGCTGTTAAGTGGCTGTGCTGTTGGCGCTCATGACTCGTCATCTGTGTCTATGAAAGAACGTATGTGTGTGTGTGTGTTTGTGTGTGAGTGTGTGTGTGAGTGTGTGTGTGTGTGTGTGTGTGTGTGTGAGAGAGAGAGAGAGAGAGAGAGAGAGAGAGAGAGAGAGAGAGAGAGTATGTTTGTATGTGAATCGATATATATTTGCATGAACGTTAAATATTGTATGCTTTTTGGTCAGTTTAGTTCAGACTTTCATCAAACACGACTTTGTTTATGATATATGGCATTTTTGTTTGTATATGTGTTTGTGTGTGCGTGTGTTTGTGTGTGCGTGTGTGTGTGTGTGTGTTTGTTGCGGGTGTTAAAACATTTCGCCTCAAAAATTTACCTGTAACTAAACAGAGTATGACTGAATAGTATTTGTAAAACGTTGTAAACCCTACATCTTCACCATCACCTTCATCATCATAGATTGTCACCTTTCATCCTCTTCGTCATTTTCATCATTCCATCCTCATCATTCTCATCATCGTCATCATCTTCCAAAAAAAACATCGTCCTTCTCATCATTCCATCCTCATCATTCTCATCATCCTCATCATTCTCATCACCCTGACACACAACAGCCTACATGATAACGAACGGGGCCATCACAACTCCACCAGCGTCTTCTTCTTCATCATCGACCATGATCAGACCAAACTATCCGCGGACTCAATATACAACACAGCAACAACAACAACAGCAACAACAGCAGTACCAACAACAACAACAACATTTGTATCCACTGCATGTTCAGCAGCAGCAGCAGCAACTTCATCCGCAAATCCAGCAGCCGTTTCTGCAATACCATCAACAACAGAATGTCGTTAACAATACGCCGAGAGTTAATGTCGGGATTATGCCTCAGCCTGGTTCGTTCGTTTGTTCTTTCTTTCGTTCGTTCTTTCGTTCGTTTGTTTGTTCGTTTGTTTGTTCTTTCGTTCGTTCGTTCGTTCGTTTGTTTTTATTTCTGTTTGTTTGTTTGTGTGTAGGTATATGATTATAAGTGTAACTTAACGAATTCGTTAATTTATGCAAATTCATGCAAAAGTTGTAAACTTTCGATCAGACCACCGGCCAATGGCAGCTGTCGAAGGCTTCGTTGAACACGCCCACACACCCCCGCTCATTAATTTGACAGGTTATTAGGATGACGATGATGAGGACAATATTCACCATAACTTTTTCTCCCTGTTTTTTCTTTTATTTTTTTCTTACTTTGCCTTTTTTGGTTTAATCATAACTAATTACCCATAATTCTACCGGAACTAGCTCGATCTCTGGCCAATCAGAACACGGGAACTCCTCCACCGCCTCCTACGTCATCAACAACGTCATCAAGACCCAAGGGTGCTGCCGGCAACGATCTGGTATCTGATACTGTTAGTTTATTATTATTATTGTTGTTGTTGTTATTATTGTTATTTTTGATGTTATCAATCAATCAATCTTCGTTTTGCGTCCAGAGACCCGGTTTCCCGAGGTAGGACATTGTTTTCTTTGCCATCAACTTTTTGCGCCAAATTAGACGATCAGTTGTATCCATTTCATTTAAATTTAGAGCTTTCATGTCTTGCTCGATTGTTTGCGACCAGGACTTCTTTGGACGGCCTTTGGGACGTGTGCCAGGTACTTCAACAACTGCAAGATAAGTTATGGCACTGTTTCCACTTCGTTTGACATGACCAAACCACCGCAGACGGTGTTGCCGGCATTCGTCCTTTATATCATCTAAACCAGCACGACGCAGGATTTCGGTAGATTTGATGTGGTCCTTCAGACTAATTCGTTGCATCCATCGGAGCATTTTCATGTCGGTTCGTTGAAGTTGTTGTTCCAGTTTGGTTGTCATTGGCCATGTTTCTGCACCATATAACAACACCGGACGTATCACAGATTTATAAAGTCTTGATCGTAGTGGTAGTGGGATGTCACGCCGCATCAATATAGAGGCAAGGAGATGCCATTTATTCCAGGCTGCACGTATGCGTGCTCGAACGGCAGCTTAAGCTGTTCCAGTACAATCCAGAACATCCCCTAGATATTGAAACGATGTGACTTTCTCTATTTTAATGGCTTCAAAAACAGTGCTATTTCGAATTTGTTGTTGTGGATTGATGCAAGCAGGACAAACAAAATTAGACATTTTAGATAAAAAAACAATTATTTTTGAACAACGTTTGTGACACCACTGGTTACACTGCTGACACTTGATTGAATTGTTACCTACACCAGCTTTACAAACTGAACAGGGCCATCGTCCAGTAGCTGTGGATTGGATGGGTTCACCAGTGTTCATTGCTTTGGTTTTGCTGATGTTGACTTTGAATCCATGATCGGCGAGTCTGGTGTTCCAATCTTCAAACATCTGTGCTGCATTCTTCTCAGACGTGGCTGTTAAAACGATATCATCAGCATATACTAGATTCCAAATGTCACCAGTGTGTATCGGTTTTATGATTTCTTCCATCACAGTTATAAATAATATTGGACTGAGAATCGAGCCTTGGTGAACTCCAACGCCGATGTCAAATGCATCTGTGTTTCCAACCGTTGTGCTGACAAGAGTCTTAGTATTCGTATACATTTCCATCACAAGTCGAGCAAGATATTCTGGAATGAGTTGTCGACGTAGACTCCACCTGATTGCTTCACGGGGAACCCGATCAAATGCTTTTTCAAGGTCTACAAAAATGTGTGATAGTTGTTGATGCTTTTCGAGGTACTTCTCTTGCAGTTGCCGAAGGATGTGAATTGCATCAATTGTTGATTTCCCTGCTGTGAAACCAAATTGATAATTTCCGATTGTGATGCACGACGTTAATATTCTTTCAATGATTTTCTCGACAATTTTCATGGAGTGTTCTAACAGACGTATACCCCGATATGATGAACAGTTCAATGGATCACCTTTGCCTTTGTATAGAGGAACTGTCATGCTATAGTTCCATTCAGTCGGCATTGAGCAATTTCTCCAGATTTCACGGCAAAGTTGTAGTAACGTTTGGATACCTACAGTACCAGATGCTTTGATAATGTCATTTGTGAGTCCAGAGGGCCCTGCTGCCTTTCCATCTTTCATAGCTTTCAGAGCTTCCATAAGCTCCTCTACAGTGATGTCTGTAATCGGACCTTCGATGGGTAGAGCGTCAAAATTAATTGGATTTGTTTCGTTTAACAGACGGTTGAAGTTTTGATGTTATAGTCAACATGATTTATGCCATTATTATTATCCTTGTTAATATGGTACGTATATATTAGCAGATTATATGTAATATCGATTGTTTCGTTCGTTCATTCATTCATTCATTCATTCATTCATTCATTCATTCATTCATTCATTCCTTTACAGAAATCCTTCACGACAGAAGACCTCTGTGCGGAAATGAATAACCTGGAAGGACTCATGAAAGATTTGAGTGCCATAACGCAGCAAGAGTTTCAACTGTAACCTGTCTACCTGTGTGCGTGTGCGTGTGTTTGTATGTGTGTGTGCGTGTGTTTGTATGTGTGTGTGCGTGTGTTTGTATGTGTGTGTGTGTGTGTGTTGTGTGTTTGTTTGTGTGTATGTGTGCTGAATATGTATTATACAATGTATATACATTATAACCCTGAACTGTCTCGTGTTATCATTTATCAACTCAATAAATGAATATTGATATCATATATATATATATATATATATATATATAATTGTGTGAGTGTGTGCGTGTGTGCGCGTCTGTGCATGATACCATAATATATATCAACTGTTCATTTTTTAAAGTTCTACATCGCGTTAATTTATTTTTAATTATTTGTTCAATTTTTCTCGTACTGAAGATTCGTTCGTTTTTTTGTTCATTCGTTCTATAAATCTAGTTTTCCATTCGTTCATTCATTCATTCATTCATTCATTAATTAATTAATTCATTCATTCATTCATTCATCCATTCATTCATCCATTCTTCTGTGTATTTTTTTATTTATACTACAATCAATGGCTCGTTCGTTTGTTCGTTCATTAATTTGTTCAGTTCTCTCGTTACGTTATTATTATTATTATTATTATTTATTTATTATTTATTGATTGATTAGTGCATTTTTTTTACATAAACGTGAATACTCATTTTATTATTATTATTATTATTATTAATATTATTATTATTATTGTTATTATAATTATTATTAATATTGTCATCATTATTATCATGTTGTAATTAAACATCGTACATAAACTCATATATAAGCTTTTATATAACGCATATAATTATATGGATCCGTATATATATGGCAAATATAAGCTTACAAAATGATTTAGCACGTATTATAATAGTTCACACACAACCTATAAAACTTGTTGAGGAGTTTCTAGCAAATTTATACCACATAAGTCTGGTAAAAAAAAACCATCGGCTTAAATTGTGTGTGTCTGTCTGCGTGTGTTTGTATATGTGTGTGTGTTTGTGTGTGTTTATGTGTGTGTGTTTGTATGTGTTTATGTGTGTGTGTTTATATGTGTGTGTGTGTGTGTGTCTGTGTGTGTAAATATCAATCTTTAACACACACACGCTGGATTAAATATACCAGGCCAAAATTCCAAAGAAATCGAACTATAGTATAATGATAACTGAACTGTACGTCAACACTCATGTATTATATATCAAGGACATCTGGATTTCTGTTACCAAATTACCATTCCATTCGTTATTACTGTTCATTTGTCCATTCATTCATTCCAAAATGTTATTAATAATAGCAACATTACAGCAATTAATTTTAATATATGTAATAACGCAAACATAATTAGCCCCACTGCTAATCATTATAATTATTGTTAGTGTAGGTACGACGGGGATGATGAGGATGATGAATTATGATGATAATTATGACTGATGATGAATTATGGTGATAGTTATGACTATGACGATGAATTATGATGATAGTTATAACGATAATGATGAATTATGATGATAATTATGGCAATGATGATGAATTTTAATGGTAATTTTGACGAGGATGAATTATAATGATAATTATGACTGATGAATTATGATGATGACGATGATAATGATTAATTATGGCAATGATGATGAATTATAATGACAATTATGACAATGACGATGAATTATAATGATAATTATGACTATGATGATGAATTATGATGATGACGACGACGATGATGAATAAAAACGTGGAATAATAATTTAAGCAAAAATATGATTAGAAATAATAATAATAATAATGAATTCCATAAATAAACTCATTGGAATCCCCCAAAATTAGTTTCTCAACATATTTTGGCGTGGGTTTTTCCCCGAACTACCGGGCGGATATGGATGAAGAGATGAACAAAAGCTGGAGAGATGAACTAATGAAGATTACATACTATTATCAGTTTATTATTTTTTGTTAGTTATAGTAGTAGTAGTGGTAGGAGTTGTAGTAGTGATGATAGTAGTAGTTGTAGTGATGATAGTAGTAGTAGTGATGATAGTAGTAGTAGTTACGCTATTTTTGACGATGGTGATGATGATAAGGTGCAGAATGATGATGACGACGACGAAGAAGAAAATGTGTTTTGGAAGATTGTCTGTTAACTGCCTATGTGTGACCAATTCTTTAGAAGCCTATAAGATCAAAAAGACGACGACGATGATGATGATGATGACGAAACGAACGACGATGATGATGATGACTATGATGATGACTATCAATGAGATACAATAGTACCTATGATGATGATGATGGCTAGAAAAATGACGAGTATGATAGCGGTGATTATATGTTTGTTAAAACGCCGGGCTGAAATGTGGTATTGATAATGATGGGGATGATAATGATGATGGTGATGATGATGATGATGATGAGGACGGCGAAGATTTTAAGACTGGTAACCAAATAAAAAAGAAGCAGACATACAAAAGTTATACCGAAAGAAATTCTTCTTTTAAAACGATCAAAGCAGTACCAATCGCAGAGCTATGTTAAAACTTTAAAAATAAACATGCACACATAAACACATACTTTCTCTTTCTCTCTCTCTCTCTCTCTCTCTCTCTCTCTCTCTCTCTCCTCTCTCTCTCTTTCACACACACACACATACAAAGAATACTAGATTAAATGTAACACATTACATGAAAAACACACACACATTCATATGCATTTACTAGATCAATCACTTGCACTATGTTCATCCGCCGCAAACACACGCACACATTTTTTACACACACACACACACACACATTTTTTACACACACACACACATTTTTTACACACACACACACACACACACATTTTTTACACACACACTCACAGAGTACTAGATTAAATAAAATAATATAACACACTACATGAAAAAACACACACACACACACACATTCATATACATTTACTAGATCACTTGCCACTGAATTCATCGGCCCGCAAACACAAACACACGCACGCACACACACACACACACACACACACGAAACCATGTGATTAATAACAATAATAAAAAGAATAATATCAACAACAATAATAACTCTTTGTTGTTGTTGTTGTTGTTGTTATTTGTTGTTACGACGGAAACACCATCCTTGCAATTATCATTTGGAATTCCATTTCAATTACTAACAAAAGCCTGCCCTCTCAAGTCTCAAATGATCATTTAGTCCGTAATGAGTAATTTGTTGTAAAAAAATTTCTCTTTTTTTTCCGCTTCTCTTACTTTCTTCCTTCTCTTTCTCTCTGTATTCTTTTATTATATTTTTTTCTTTCTCTCTGTATTCTTTTATTATATCTTTTTCTTTCTCTCTCTCGCCCTGTCTCTTTTTATCTTTTATCTTTTTCTCTCTCTCTTTCTTTCTCTTTCTTTCTCTTCCCCCCCTCTCTCTCTTTCTCTCACTTTTTCTGCCTGTCTTTTTCTTTTAATTTTTTCTCTTTTTTTTCTCTGATTCTTACTTTGCCTTTTTTGGTTTTCTCATTGAAAAGTCAGATCCCGACAAACACAGAGGGTGCTAAAACATACAGGACATAATTCAAAAGACAAAGTTTCTTACTCTCTCTCTCTCTCTCTCTCTCCCTCTTTCTCTCTCTCTTTCTTCCTTTCTTTCTCTCATCATTAACTTTCACGCATTCTCTTTCTCTCTCTCTCCTGCAAAAATACGAAAGCAAAAATTTAGCCTAATTAACATAATTGGTATACATCCTACCTAGTTAATTGTAAACGACTGAAAACCCATGCTAATGATCGGGGTATTACCAGTGTAACACGATAAACATTAAAACGTACTCTCTCTATCTCTCTTTCACTCTATCTTTCCCTCTCTCTCTCTCTCCCTCTCTCTCTCTCTCTCTCTCTCTCTTTCTCTCTCTCTCTCTCTCTCTCTAGTAGTTAACCAATTTCTTGAACTGTATATAAAGACCATCTGCAAGTTGTAAATTTTAATGAATTTGCTACTGAGTGAGTTTGAGGGCCGTTGTAATCAATTACTTAGTAAAGACATTTTTATATTTTTGGAAGGAAAGGGAGAAAGAAAAGGTTTCATTATTATTATTGTTATTTTATTATTATTTATATTATTATTTATTTAATATTATTATTTATTATATTTTTACTTTATATTTAAATGCTACCAACAGAAACAGCAGGAAAATAGCGGGAAAAAACAGCAACAACGACAGCAAAAGCAATCATCTTCAATTGAAAACAAACAAACAAACAAACAAACGTACCTATATACAAACAAACAAACATATATACAAACAAACATACAAACATATATACAATGTTTCACTATGCCGACTACATCATTTTTCTTCTTTTCCTTATCGTGTCTCTTGCCATTGGTCTATATCACGCTTACAAAAGTAGAAAAAACAAATCGGCAGACGAGTTTTTGATGGGAAACCGGAAATTGCACCTATTTCCGGTTTCCGTTTCAATTACGCTGTCGTTCATTAGCGCTGTTCTTGTTTTAGGTAGGTTTTGGTGTGTTTGTATGCGCGTGTTTGTGTGTTTGTTTGTATGTTTTGGTGTGTTTGTGTGGTATGTTTGTTTGTATGTTTGTTTGTGTGTTTTTGATTTGTGTGTTCATCAATTTGCTGTTTGTTAAGCTTAGAAGTTTGCACATGTATTTGTACCAAGATATGTGTTTTGGCGTTCGATTGTTATAAAATTCGTCATCAGCATCACCACTACACTTTCATCATCATCATCATCGTCATCAACATCATCACCACCACCACCACACCATCTTCGTCATCATCATCATCATCATCACCATCATCATCACCATCATCATCACGTGACCAGGTCAGCCAGCGGAAGTACACACGCGGGGCACGCAGTTCGCCATGGTCATTTGCGGTATCTGGATCGGTAGCATCATCTCAGCCATCGTCATCGTCCCCCTCTTCTATAACCTCAGGGTCACGAGTTCATACGAGGTGATGATGATGATGGTGGTGGTGGCTATGATAACGATGAGGATTGAAAAATTGGTGATGGTAAATAAGTAATGAAGAGAGAGAGAAAGAGAGAGAGAGGGAGAGGGAGAGAGAGAGAAAGAGAGAGAGAAAGAGAGGAAAAAAGAGAAAGAACAAAAGTGCTACAATATTTTTGTAATTTTCTATTGTCCATTTGTCAATAATAATAATAATAATATTAATAATAATAATAATAATAAGCTGTTATTATTATTATTGTTATTGTTATTATTTCTAGTACTTGGAGAAAAGATTTAAGTCTGAAGGAGTCAAGCTGGTCGGATCGATCACTATGATTGTATACATGGTATGTATGCGTGTTGTTTGTATGTTTGTTTGTATATATGTACATACGTATGTATGTATGTATGTATGTATGTATGTATGTATGTATGTATGTTTGTATGTATGTATGTATGTATGTATGTATGTATGTATGTATGTATGTATGTATGTATGTATGTATGTATGTATGTATGTATGTATGTATGTATCTTTATACGTTTTGACCGTTCTTTTGTATATTCATTAATTAATCCAACAGTCGTGCAATCTTTCACACATTTATACACTCACTTGTTAATTCATTCATTCATTCATCCATTCAATCATCCATCCATTCATTCATTTATTCGTTCATCCATCAATCACCAAAGACAGTTTATTTGGGGGTGGTCCTCTACGGGCCGTCAGTAGCCCTAGAGGGGGTGACCAACATTCCAATGTGGGTCTTCATTGTCTTGTCCTCCGTTATAGCTACCGTGTATACTACACTCGTTAGTATTAAAGGGTGAATGAATGAATGAATGAATGAATGAGTGAATGAATGAATGATTGAATGAATGAATGAATGAATGAATGAATGAATGATTACATGAATACATGAATGAATACATGAATGAATACATGAATGAATGAATAAATGAATGAAGGAATGAAGGATTGAATAAGAAAAATAATATTTTATCTTTAGGGTGGAATGAAGGCCGTTATATGGACGGATGTTTTCCAGGGACTGTGTCTTATTACCGGAATGGTTGCCATTGTTATTGTGGTTAGTTGGTTGGTTGGTTGATTGGTTGGTTAATTGGATTGGTTGGTTGTTGGTTGGTTTTTAAATTGATTGATTGGTTGATTGGTTTGTTGGCTGGTTGATTGATTGATTGAATAATTAGTTTCTAATTTATTCATTCATCTGGTGTTCAGTACTTCTTTCATTTATCTATTCATTCATTTACTTACTCTTTTTTACATTAATTCATTAATTCACTCATTTATCTACTCATTCATCTACTCATTCATTCACTCACTCCTTCCTTCCGAGCAGGGCAGTATTGTAACTGGTGGACCGTCGGTAATATGGCAACGAAACATCGCAATGAACAGATTAGAGCTCTTTAAGTATGAATAATTAATAATAATTATATTAATAATAAAAATAATTATAATTATAATAATGATGATGATGACGACGATGATTATGGAGTTGATAGCCTTAAAAACACTTAACAATCCAACCAACCTTCTCGACCAATCACAACACAGCATGGATCCTAACCCCGCCCTACGCACGACCTTCTGGTCTGCCTTCATAAATGGTATCTTCGTCTCCTTTTACAACTTCGGCATCGGTCAGACCACGGTCCAGAGGTACTGTGGATTGGATAGTCTGGCGAAAGCAAGATGGTTCGTCCTATGATTATTATTATTATTATTATTATTATTATTATTATTATTATTATTAGTAGTAGTAGTAGTAGTAGTAGTCACCGTAGAAGTAGTAGTTGTAGTAGCATTCAATAATAATAATTATAATTATGATTATAAAATTACTTAAAAAATTATAGGTCACTTATAATTAACGCCATCCTGATGACGTTGATACTGGGCATCGTGACAGCCGTCGGCATGGTCGTCTTCGCTTACTATGACGTCATCGGCTGTGACCCAATCAGAGCCAAGCTCATAACCACGCCCAATCAGGTACTGATAATGATGATCAGGATGGTAATGATGATGATGATGACGATGATGACGACGATGATGATAATAATGGTGGATGAAACGAAATGAAACAAAACGAAATGAAATGTGAATGATGATAATCACGAGATGAAATCATCATCATCATCATCATTCTAATTGTCATCATTGCTATCATGACCACCACCATCATCATCATCATCAGTTGTTGCCCCACTTTATAATGGACGTCCTGAATTATCCAGGGTTTCCCGGGCTATTTATATCCGTCCTATACGGCGGAGCGCTGAGGTTGGTGATGATGATGATGACGATGGTGATGACGATGATGATAACGACGATGACGATGATGACGACAATGATAACAATGATAAGGATGATGATGATGATGATGATGGTTGGCTGAATGGTTTGTTGGTGGGTTAGTTGGTTGGGTGGTTGATTGGTCGGTCGGTTGGTAGGTGGCTGGTTAGTTGGTTGAATGGCTGGCTGGTTTGTTGATGATGATGATAACAATGATGATAACAATGATGATGATGATGATGATGATAGTACCACTTTCTTTTTCTGCCAAAATGCACCAGCACAGTCTCGAGTTCGCTCAACTCACTGGCAGCCGTTTGCTACAACGACCTGCTCAAGAAGTTCCTACAACGGCGCAACTTCAGTGATAGCCGGAAGACACTCGCCACCAAAATTCTGGGTCGGTAGTCACGATGATGATGATGATGGTGACGATGATGATGGCGCGGACGATGATGATTATGATGACGACTATGATCGTGATGATGATGATGGTGGTGACGACGATAATGATGATGACGATGATGAAGATGATGTTGATGGGGATGATGATGATGATGTTGGTGATGATGATGACAATGACGATGATGAAATTTTATTAAATATTTTCCATCAAACAGTATTCTTCTTCGGCATACTGACCATCGGAATGGCCTTTGTGGCCAGTTACATGGGAGGTCACGTGCTCCAGGTAAGGTCAAGGTCACTTTTTATTATTGTTATCATTATCATTTGTTATTATTGTTGTTGTTATTATTATTATTATTATTATTATTATTATTATTATTGCGTTTTCTCTTCGGCGTCAGCTCCTACTACTACTTCTGTCGCTGCTAATACTACTACTACTACTACTGCAACTGATGATGATGATAATGATAATAATAATAATAATAATAATATTATTATTATTATTGAACAGGCGGTCAATTCAGTGATGGGGACATTCATTGGCCCCTGCATAGCCATATACTTTTTAGGATTTTTCTTCAAATGCTCAACTGCAAAGGTGCTACTGATGATGATGATGACGATGTAGTTGGTGATGGTGATGGTAGTAGTGATGATAGTGGTAATGATGGTTGTGGTGGTGATGATGATTTGTGTAGTGGTGATGATGATGATGACGGATCGATAGAAAATAAGTGTTTTTCCTCCGACAATTATTTATACATTTTTTTTTAACCGAACATAATTACAACAATAACAATAACAACAAAAACAGCAAAAACAACAACAATAATAACGACAACAACAACAACAACACCTATAGGGAGCTGTGATTGGCTGCACGGTGGGGACCATATTAACGGCATGGGTTGCCATTGGTTCAATAGTTACTAAACAACACAGCGTTACTTTGCCGACAAATGTTGATTTTTGCAACAAAACGTTTTACAACAACAGCAACAACAACAACATCACTGATCATTTTTTTAGTGTAACCACATCAACTGTATTTGGCGATTTTGGTCATTTTTATAATACTACAACTGCAGCTAGTAATAGTAATAATAGTAGCAATAACGATGGTTATGGCTATAGTATTAGTAGTAGTAGTTACTTTGAAGCAGCAGCAGCAGCAACGACAGCAGCTACAGCGAAAGCAGCTAGTAGTAGTAGTAGTAGTAGTGATCATGGTTATACAATTTTGACAATGTTATCTGATATGACTTCACCATCATCTTCATCATCGTCGTTATCATCAACAACAATGAGTATTTCTAAAGCCGATGATAACAATAACAAAAGGTAAGTAACGCAAATACATACATACTACTACTAATACTACTACTACTACTACTACTACTACTACTACTACTACTACTACTACTACTACCACTACTACTACTACTACTACCACTACTACTACTACTACTACTACCCCTACTACTACTACTACTACTGCTACTACTACTACTACTGCTACCACTACTTCTTTTAATACAATAATAGTAATAATATTAATAATTGGTATCATTGAAAATAATAATATTACCATCATCACTATCATCATCATTACCATCATCAACCCAACAGCTTCCTCTCCCTCATCTACTCACTATCTTACCTCCACTACCCTCTCCTCGGCTTCACTATCACCATGATTGTCGGACTGATAGCCAGCTACCTAACAAGTGAGTCCTACTTAATTAACTAACTAATTAACAATCAATTAACTAATCAGTAATTAATTAACTAATTAGTAATAGTATTCTGTAATGTTATTACTTTTATGTACACTAATATTAGTAGAAGTAGAAATAATAAGCAGCAACAGCAAGAGTAGTATGTGGTAGCTGTAGTAGTAGCTGCAACAACAGCAAGAGTAGTAGTAGTAGTAGTAGTAGTAGTAGTAGTAGTAGTAGTAGTAGTAGTAGTAGTAGTAGTAGTAGTAGTAGCGGTGGTGGTGGTATTAGCAGCCATTTTGATGATTTTGAACTTCATTACAACATTACAACAATTCTTTCTAATTCTCTTCTTTCTCTCTCTCACAGCCGCTTGGTCAACAACAAACAGCAACAAAGGTGATGATAACGATGTCGTTGGCGGTGTTGATAACGATGTCCTTGGCGATGTTGATGATGATTTGGTTGTTGTCTGTTGTCAGCCGAGCTTGGCCCATAAGTTGAAGGAAGTTTTTAGTAAAAAGAAGCGCTGCATAAATAATAACAAAAACGTCAACAGAATTTATATAATTGGTAACAACAACAACAATAATGAGAATAATAATAATAAAAACAACAAAATCAACCCTGACAAGCCTCTAGAACTTGTCTCTATGAAAACGGTTATAAGACAATTAAGTTTATTTTGTATTTGCTTGTTTGTTTGTCTGTTTGTATATTTGTTTGTTTGTCTGTTTGTATATTTGTTTGTTTGTTTGTTTGTCTGTCTGTTTGTTTGTTTTAATTTTAATTGAATTATTTATTTTTTTACAGATTGACAAATCGATGTATTGATAATGTGCCACTAACGTAATGCATTTTTTATAAAAAATTTTCTCTCTCTCTACTTCTTCATTCTCTCTACTCTTTTTTCATTCATTTCCTGTCTGTTTGACTGCATCTGTCTGTCTATATTTGTCTGTCTGTCTATATCTCTCTGTCGCCTCCTCTATCTCTCCTATACTTTTTCTGTCTGTCTATCAATCGTTATCTTTTTTACTCACTTTCTCTCTCTCTCTTTCTCTCTCTCTCTCTTGCTTCGTATCTCTATTTTTTTCTATGAATATCTATACACATGAATTCTCTCTCTCTCTCTCTCTCTCTCTCTCTTTTTCTTTCCCTCCCTTTCTCTCCGTCTCTTTCTCTTACTATAAATAGATATTCTTTGTACATATTGTACAGTTTGTATGATAGCAATCGTTGAAGAATAAACATTCCGCTTGTAATTAGATGCTTGTTGGAAATAAACTTTAAAAAAATAATACGTCGTTTGTTGTTGTTTGAATAATAAAAAAATTTTTGTTGTTCTTTTTTCTTCTTGTTCTTTTTCTTCTTGTTCTTCTTGTTCTTCTTCTTCCTCTTGTTCTTCTTCTTGTTCTTCTTCTTCTTGTTCTTCTTCTTGTTCTTTTTCTTCTTCTTATTATTGTTATAAGAATATTAATTAATCAATCAATCAATCGACCGATCGATCAATCTGTCAATATATTTCTAAACGCCATTTCCGCGATGTTCAACAGCGCTCCTCAATGAATTTTGCAAGCAGGTGGGTCTTGAGATGCGCTCTGATGTTCGCAAGTGACGGAGAAGTAGTCAGAGAAGAAGGTAGAGAGTTCCAGAGAAAAGGGTCAGAAAAAGCAAATGCAGATTTAGCGATAGAATTATAGCGAGGCATTATATTAACGATGAAACTATGAATAACCATTGATAAACATAAAGAGAAAGTGAGAGAGAGAAAGAGTAAAAAAAAGTAAGAGTAAAAAAGAAATAATTCATAGGCTGAATACGTACAAAATATCCACCAAATGGCGAACGACAAGATGAACTGAACCAACCATCCCAAACTACTTCGACTGTTTCGATCACATAAAATGATAAGTGTCGCTGTCAGTATAAGCCATCGCTTTTTAACTTTAAATTTTGAACGAGCTGTGTATGTGTTGTGTGTTAGTGTGTGTGTGTACGTGTGTGTGTGGCGTGTGTATGTGTGTGTATACATACAAACAAACATATGTATATAGTTTGAATGTATATTATCTATATACAGATGTATTTCTAGACTAGCGCTATAGTGGGAGCTGATGAATCGTCATTGTTTGTTTTTCTATTTTATTACGGGTTTTCCCTTTTTTATCGTTTAATTGTTTACAATTACTAGTTATATCAATAAATAAAGAAAAATAAATAAATATAAATAAAAATAAATAAATAAAAATAAAAATAAATAAATATATAAATATATATATATATATATATATATATATATATATATACATATATTTAAATGATTTGTTTGAAATTCCAGTTTATAACATTAATAATGATAATAATAGAAGCAACAGCCCAACAATAATAATAATAACAGCAAAAAACAATAATAATAAAATTTACCTAAATTAATAATAATAATAATAATAATAATAATACAGGACTAAGACTTCGCTTATCAATGCTTAAACACCTTTCGGCGCTATTTTTATTGTTAATATTAATTCTATATATTGTTATCATTGTTATTATTATTATTATTATTATTATTATTAATATTATTATTATTAGAATAGGTTCTCCGGTTGGTATAGTGGGGCAAGCATCAAATGCATCGATGTATCCAGAGCTCCAAGGGCAGAGGTGGGATGCTATATATCCAGGTTTGTCATAAAACTGTTATGTCTGTCTATCTCTTCATTCATTTTTTTGTTCGTTCGTTCATTCATTTATTCATTCATTCGTTGATTCTTTCGTTCGTTCGGTCATTCATTCATAGGTTGCTACGTGCATCATATGATCGACACTTTTTCACTAATTGAAGAGTTGAAAATGTTCATAAAAGATCAGCAATATAACGTTCGTTCGTTTATTAATTCGTTCATTCATTAATTCCTCCATGCATCCATTCAAACATACATTCATCCCTTCATACATTCATACATTCATTCATTCATTCATTCATTCATTCATTCATTCATTCATTCATTCATTCATTCATTCATTCATTCATTCATTCATTCATTCATTCATTCATTCATTCATTCATTCATTCATTCATTCATTCATTCATTCATTCATTCATTCATTCATTCATTCATTCATTCATTCATTCATTCATTCATTCATTCATTCATTCATTCATTCATTCATTCATTCATTCATTCATTCATTCATTCATTCATTCATTCATTCATTCATTCATTCATTCATTCATTCATTCATTCATTCATTCATTCATTCATTCATTCATTCATTCATTCATTCATTCATTCATTCATTCATTCATTCATTCATTCATTCATTCATTCATTCATTCATTCATTCATTCATTCATTCATTCATTCATTCATTCATTCATTCATTCATTCATTCATTCATTCATTCATTCATTCATTCATTCATTCATTCATTCATTCATTCATTCATTCATTCATTCATTCATTCATTCATTCATTCATTCATTCATTCATTCATTCATTCATTCATTTGCCAATAAAAATGACTACTGACCAATTGAAATTAAAATTCTTTAAAACGAAGACAAAACTCTATCAAGTGTATATGAATGGCGGGGAAGAAAATGTCACCATAGACATTGGATACTCTGCATACGTCAAATCCATTTTTATAGCGCTTAATTTTGATTCATATCCAGATAAAGACTCATTCATGGTTTACCGTAAGTTGTTGATATTGTTATTGATGATGTTGTTGTTGATGTTGTTGTTGATGTTGTTGTTGTTGTTGTTGTTGTATATTATGCGCATCATCAACATCATCACCAGCAAAATCATCATCATCAACATAAAAAAGGATAGCAATAATATCCGAGCCTTCACTATTACCATCACCCTCATCCTCACCATCATCACCATCACCATCATCATCGTCATCATCATCTTTTTTATCATCACCATCTTCATAATCATCATCGTTGTCATCATCATCATCAGATGGAGGAGTATTTAACATAACAGATGACATGACTAGACTAGTAGGAGATAAAAGTTAGTCATTTACTCATCACATATCTCTCTTTCTCTCTCTCTCTTTTTCCCTCTTTCTCTTTTTTTCTCTCTCTTTCTCTCTCTCTCTCTCTTTCCCTCTTTCTAACTCTCATTTCAAGTCCGCAGTAAAAATTATTGCTCAGCTTTTTCAAATCTAAATTATATATGACTTTTGATTGGCATTAGCATAACATGACAAAAGGTATAGTATTGTGACGTTTTAAATAAACTCTTCTCAGAAATATTAGACGGAATAAAAGCGGTGCTTATAAGCCCACAGTTGAAAGTATTCAATTTCATGAAAATAGCCCCGCCGAAAACCACTATCACATTCTGCTTAAACGATATGCCAAAAACTTTTTGCGTGTTGGGCCAGGCAAGTTTGCCCTTCAAGGTCTATCTTTTCAAGAGAGGAGTGCATGTGCCCTTTGAAACTGTCGAAATAGGTTGGCTGGTTGGTTGGTGGGTTGGTCGGTTAGTTGGCTGGTTGGTTAATTGGTTGGATGGTTGGTTGATTGATTTATTGTCTGATATGCTTTTGTTAACTCATTAAATTGATTTGCAGAGTTAATAAATTTATTCAAACACCCACTCAATCATTCGGCCAACCAACCAACCAACCAACCAACCAACCAATAAAAAACCAATCAATCAACCAATCCTTCAAAAACCAATCAGTTAACCGATCAACCAACCAACCAATCAGATACCGTGTACCAGTACCAAGTTCACGTACACAGTACGATGGTAAAGGACGCCACCATTAAATGCGAAACACACGATGGGAAGGAAGCTACTAAAGTTCAAATTCTCGATCAAAACCGCGTTATATTCAGTGCACATGATCCCGGTGAGAATGAAGAGCAAACTATTCAATTTTTAAATTTTACGCCATTTGCTTTCTTAAAATTTTGGTAATTCTATTATAATTAGCCAATCAACCAATCGGCCAACCAACCAACCAATCGGCCAACCAACCAACCAACCAACCAACCAACCCGCCATCCAACCAACCAACCAACCAACCAACCAACCAACCAACCAACCAACCAGCCATCCAACCAACCAACCAACCAAACCAACCAACCAACCAGCCAACACACAAGTTTTGTACGGATATTTTTGCTTCTTCGTATGCTTCGGACAGTATGAATGCGGTCGGGTCTATCATGATCACATCATAGTCCCGATACTCATGGAAATATTCTTCGTCCAATTTCCGAATCCCATTATAACTCCGAAAACTGAAGACCAGAAGATAATAATAAAGTTTTACTGTAAGTTTACAGAGCATGAATGCCATTGGTCCAGCCTCGTTGAATATCTCTGGACGGATTATTTCTTTCAAGATGCCAGTGAACAGATGATGTTAGTGGGGAGGAGAGGAAGTTATGCCTGTCTGTTTGTTCGTTCGTTCGTTCGTTTGTTTGTATGTATGTATGTATGATTGTATGTATGATAGTATTTATGCATGTATGTTTGTATATTTGTTTGTTTGTTTGATTGTTTGTATGTTTGTACGATCATTTGTTCGTTCGTTCGTTTGTTTCTGTCTTTGTGTATATGAGTAAACCTATTATCATAATCGTAACTCCCAAACATTTATGACGTCATCTCTAGCAACCATCTCTCCCACATCCAAAACATACTCCTCATCATCATCATCCTTAACACCACCACCACCATCAACATCAACATCAAATCATCATCATCATCACGACAGCCGCGATGAGCTCATATCAAAATGCCACACAGCCAGAAATGTAAAGACACTAATCACCTACATCCATGAGATGAACTTCTGCATTGATTTCACCCCACTGAATATCTCAACGAAGGATAGGGTTGTCAGGTTGGACCTTCAATTCGACGCTGACAACATGTACTCGACTCTTCTCGTCTTAACTTCGGTATCTATACTCACCCCTCCAAACACACACACATACACACACACACACGCACG
>NW_008704216.1:416370-423357 GCF_000326865.2 Helobdella robusta | reverse complement strand
AACAAAAAATACAGCTCGTTTATATTGCCAATTGAATAATTAATTAATTAGTTAATTGGTTAGTTTATAAGATAATTAGTTAGTTAATTAATTAAATAATTAGTTAATTGATTAATAAAAGGATGAAAATTATGAGAGAGATTTGACGCCACGGTACGTCAAAGACCCGCACTTCATTGTTGAATACGACGCCGAAGGTCTGTTGCAATATTTTAGCCTCCTCTATAATCTCTGTGTATACATTCTCAACTTTTAAACTTGTCTCACCAATCTTCTAACTGAGTTACTTTACTCTATAACTTTTTCAAAAAGTGCCTTCATTTAATGTTTGTTTGTTTTCATCCCATGAATGCAGAATGAATTGTATTTAACACCGTAATCAACTCTCTCTTTCAATTAATTCCCAGGCATATCAACAACAACACACAAGCATATCGTCTGTGTTAACTAATTAATCAATTAATTAATTCATTCATTTATTTATTGACTCATTCATTCGTTCGTTCGTTCGTTCGTTCATTCATTCATCCATTCATTCATTCATCCATTCATTCATTCATTCATCCATTCATTCATTCATCCATCCATCTATCCATCCATCCATCCATCCATTCACTCATTCATTCACTCATCGACTCAGGCACCCTTATCGTAGCTTCAGAAACCACAACGACTGTCAAGGGTTATACCGGTACGGAGTCGACCGAAGAGTATGATGGCTCGCCTCCACAAATCATCACCCTGCCGTATTTTCTCACGTGTTTCAACTCCGACAGATGCTACATTCCATACCACTTGTTGAATATTTCTCTCTGCACTATTGTCTCCATTGTTTTAGTTCGATGTATATTTAAATTTAGGTGATTATAAAATGTGAAATAGTAAAATGTGAAATAATTTTTTTAGGCTTGTTTTTGTTCACTGTAGAAGTAATTTTTCACAAAAGTAAATGTCTAAAATTACTAATACTACCGCTACTACTACTACTACTACTACCGCTACTACTACTACTACTGCTGCTACTACTACTACTACTGCTGTTACTACTACTACTACTGCTGCTACCACTACTACTACTACTGCTACTGCTAGTACTACTACAAAACGTTACTGCTGCTGCTACTGACGCTACTACAACAACTTCTGGTTACTACAGCCACAGCTGAAATATATATATATATATATATTGGAGAAAAAGATAATTACGTCACCTTTCTGGAAGGCCCTACGTGTACCTACGCTCATAAAATTATTGATGGAGATGGTGGATGCCATATATGTATGTATGTTTGTTTGTTTGTATGTATGTATGTATGTATGTATGTATGTATGTATGTATGTATGTATGTATGTATGTATGTATGTATGTATGTATGTATGTGTGTATGTATGTATGTATGTATGTATTTATGTATGTATGTATGTATGTATGTATGTATGTATGTATGTATGTATGTATGTATGTATGTATGTATGTATGTATGTATGTATGTATGTATGTATGTATGTGTGTATGTATGTATGTATGTATGTATTTATGTATATAAGCGTACAGCTAAAACGCATCCATTCCTATGCGTTATTTTTCGCGTACAGCATAAGCCCACACGAATATACACGTAGAATTTGCTCAATTGTACACAGTGAGAGAGAGAGAGAGAGAGGAGAGAAAGAGAGAAATAAATAAATAAAGAAATTATTTGTTTACAATATATTTACAAATATTTACATATACACTTACATATGAAACAGTTAACAAAAACGTTCTTATAATAAACATTGTTCTGTGTACAAGCAATAAAGATGATGGATATATCACATATTAGTTCTTTCATACTCACATACATACATACATACATACATACATACATACATACATACATACATACATACATACATACATACATACATACATACATACATACATACATACATACATACATACATACATACATACATACATACATACATACATACATACATACATACATACATACATACATACATACATACATACATACATACATACATACATACATACATACATACATACATACATACATACATACATACATACATACATACATACATACAAGATAAAGCCCCCCTCGGGTAAAGCCAGGTTGATGGCCGTTAGAAGTGAATTGGGGTCTGCTTGGCTAAGGGCCATTTCCAGTACAACTTGCGGCACAAGGCTTGACAATGGTTCTGTTAGAGTGAATTTATGCTTGAGACTTGGGTTGCCGGTGGTGTCAGGTTACAAATGCTTGTGTGGGGCGGATGTTTCTCAGTTGGGTCACCATGGTTTATCGTGTATGCTTGGTTCAGGAAGACAAGCAAGACACTCTGCCATGAATAATTATATACGCAGATTGTTCCAAAAAGCAGATATACCTGCCATTAAAGAACCAGCAGGCCTACTATCTGAAAGTAATTTCAGGCCAGACGGTTACACTCTGGTACCGTGTTCCCAAAGTTGCTGTTTATCACGGGATGTGACGTTCCTCACACGTTAGCCGAAAGGTACATCAATTACACGGCTATGGAGCAAGGTTCCGCTGCGGTGAAGGCTGCTGATTTCAAGAATACTAAGTACAAACATCTAAACGACAATACGAGAGTTTTTGTTCCGATCTGTGTGGAGACATTTGGCCCAGTGGATAAGCAGACACAATTATTTTTTGATAACATTGGTACTAAAATAGTTGAAAAATCCGGTGATCCCAATGATAAAATTTATATAAAGCAAAATATATCGTTGTTGTTGCAAAAGTTTAATTCATTTTGTATTTTAGAGAACATTGCTAAGTGTCCTTCTGTGCGAGACCCTGTACACTAATATTATCTGTTGAGCAGGGGCGAAATGATAGTTTTTAGGGCTATTGTTTTTAACCAAGGGCTCGCACATACATACATACATACGAAACGAAACGAAATTTTATTTGCTCCATAAAATTAAAAAAGAATTTAATGATAAGAAGCGGGCTGACCATGATAGAATTTTTATTGGAATTCATCGAGCATGGCCACCGTAACAGAAAATACAAATTATGTTTCTAGTGTTCTATATAAATTATACACCTTTGAATGTAATGGTCCTTGAATAATTCACAATTAAAAACCAACACATACATTTATGTGTGTTTCCAATAAAAAAATAAAAAGTTCTTGTGCATATTTTCATTACAAAAACCATTTTTCATAATATAATTCTATACTCTTGGACCTTTACATATAATATCTGAAAAGAGTATATTCGTTTTTGATTTATTAGCTAAAATGTTATTTAATCGTCTATTGTTAGTATTGAAATAGTTATTGAAAATATGCGGAAGCTTATTAGTTAGCTGCCTATACACAAAAACGGCGATGCATTACAAGTTCAATTTATTGAAATCTAAATTGTTGTTGTGAATAGTTGATGAGTGTGGGCTTGTTTTCTTGACAACGTGATGATCCTGATTGCCCTTTTCATCAGTATCATGATAGGATGGGTGGTTGATTGGTATGCACTGGCCCAAACTACATTGCAGTACGTACATACATACATACATACATACATACATGTGCAATTAACGACAAATCAAAGTGTTAATCCATTTGTTACTTGATGTTTGACGGTTCAGTGTCACTCATCATGTTTTGGTTTTAACATACATACATACATACATACATACATGCATACATACATACATACATACATACATACATACATACATACATACATACATACATACATACATACATACATACATACATACATACATACATACACAAAAAGCAAATATACTCACGCATACACATACACGTACACCAATACAAACACATACACACATGCATGACACACAACACGTATATAAGCTGAGCAATGGACAAAGCCTTTTGCTTTAGAAGCAAGTAAGCCTCGTGCAAATGAATACATGCACGTACATCCATCCTTACACGCGAATATATAAATACATACATCCATACATCCATCCATACATACATACATACATACATACATACATACATACATACATACATACATACATACATACATACATACATACATACATACATACATACATACATACATACATACATACGTACATACGTACATACATACATACATACATACATACATACATACATACATACATACATACATACATACATACATACATACATACATACATACATACTTACATACATACGTATATAGACAATCACGTGTTCCTCATTCTCTGGTGGAAAAATTGAAACATATGGAAGAAAATAGGCTCGAAGCATGCCTGCGTGGAAATGTTTTAAAATTTTTGATTAAATGTAATCTAAATTAATTATTTAATTGAGTAATAAATTTGTTTTGCTGGTCTGCGGATTTCTACAATTTAGAATCTATATACAATAAATTTAATTAAACGTCCATCTGTTTGTTTGTTTGTTTGCTTGCTTGCCTATTAGTTTGTATTTATGTATAAATACAAACGTATGCGTGTGTATGCATTTGTATATGTGTATATGGTTATGAATATTTGAATGTATGTCTGCATGGTCTTATAAATATTTGTACATATGTCTCTACATGTTTGAGAATGTACGTTTTATCAATTCGCAATTGTATATTTTTAAAATGTTAAGTGGCGAATTATGAATTATATATATATATATATATTTAAATATATATATTAACTGATTAATTATTCAATTAACTAATTAGCTAAATAACATTGAATGTTAGTAGGTAGAAGTTATTCGGTTTGAACAATAATTATTAATTTTAATTAATTAATTAAAATATTATTAATAATTATCTATAAATAGATAGACAAAAATAACTTATTTTAATTAATGGTGTAAAAGAACTAAAGCAAAAAAGTTTACAATTATATATATATATACATACATTCATTCATACATACATACATACATAAAAATATACATAAATACATACATACATACAAACATACTTACATACAAACATACATACATACAAACAAAATATATATATAGAGAGGTTAGATTCATTCGTTCATCTGTCTGTTTAATTATTTTGAAATTAATAGTGAAAATATTTAATAATATTTTGAAGATTGTAATGCTCTTTCGTTCTTTTATTCATTCACTAACTCCTTAATTCATCTGTTTATCCATTCATCTATTATTTGTTCGTTCATTCATTCATTCATTTATTCATTCATTCATTCATTCATTCATTCATTCATTCATTCATTCATTCATTCATTCATTCATTCATTCATTCATTCATTCATTCATTCATTCATTCATTCATTCATTCATTCATTCATTCATTCATTCATTCATTCATTCATTCATTCATTCATTCATTCATTCATTCATTCATTCATTCATTCATTCATTCATTCATTCATTCATTCATTCATTCATTCATTCATTCATTCATTCATTCATTCATTCATTCATTCATTCATTCATTCATTCATTCATTCATTCATTCATTCATTCATTCATTCATTCATTCATTCATTCATTCATTCATTCATTCATTCATTCATTCATTCATTCATTCATTCATTCATTCATTCGTACATACATCTATTCGGAATATTAATTTTACATGCAAGCATATTGACGAGCTGCAGTGTGAATTAATTCTGTAGGAACATATGGAACTTTATTCAATAACAATTGCGTGTTTTTCTCTTGTCGTCGTCACTGTCATCACTATCATCATCATCATCATCATCATCATTATCATCATCATCATCATCATCATCATCTTCATCATCATCATCTTCATCATCATCTTCATCACTATCATCTTCATCATCATCTTCTTCTTCATCATCATCTTCATCATCATCATCTTCATCACCATCATCTTCATCATCATCATCTTCATCATCATCATCTTCATCATCATCATCTTCATCATCATCTTCATCACCACCATCTTCATCATCATCATCTTCATCATCATCATCTTCTTCATCATCATCATCCTCATCATCATCACTATCTTCATCATCACCATTATCATCATTATTATCCTATTGGTCATCACCACCATTATCATCTTCCATCTAATCACAGCCATTAATCGTCGTTGTTGTTACTATTGCAGATTCTTTTACTCATCTTCATCTTGGTCAGGGGCTGAAGCAAAGATGAACTCCTACTCAAACCACCCATCGTCAACACTCTCAAGTCATCACACGTCATCATCGACGATGACGTCATCCTCCTCGGCCACAGCAGCCACAACACACGACCAGCAGCAGCAGCAGCAGCGACGACATAAAGATGCCGCCGATCAAAATTTCGATTACATGTTCAAGTTGTTGATTATTGGTTGGTTGGCCGGTCAATTGATTGGTTGGTTGGATGGCTGGTTGGTTAGTTGGTTGGCTGGTTGGTTGATTAATTGGTTGGATGTTTAGTTGAATAATTGTCTGACCAACCGACTGACCGATTAATCATTGCCGACTAATTAGGCGCCTATAATAAAAGCAAGTAAGAATAACACAATTAATAACAACAACAACTACTACTACTACCACTACTACTACTTCTACTTCTACTAACATCATCAACAACAACAATAATAGTAATAATAACAACAACACCGCTATCATCATCATCATCATCATCATCATCATCATCATCATCATCATCATCATGAAGGAAACAGCAGCGTCGGAAAGACCTCTTTCCTGTTCCGGTATGCCGACAATTCCTTTACCTCTGCGTTCGTCAGCACAGTTGGCATCGACTTCAAGGTCAAGACTGTCTTCAGGCAAGAGAAAAGGGTCAAGCTGCAAATCTGGGTCAGTTCATGATGATGATGATGATGATGATGGTGGTGGTGGTGGTGATGATGATGATGATGTTTGTGATAGTGACGATGAGGATGACGGCGATAAGGGTGATGGTGATGATGATGGTGATGAAGATACTGGTGGTGATGATGAAGATTTGGTTAGAATAATAGTGATGATTGCTGTAATAATTATATTGTGACCT
>NW_008704216.1:409625-416320 GCF_000326865.2 Helobdella robusta | reverse complement strand
CAAACAAATATGCAAATACGAAATGATCAAAACTTCAAAATATACAAACATACAAACATACACAAATATACACATATACAAACACACAAACATACTCAAATATCAAATCATGAACACGAACACGAACTTAAATATCAAATCATATGTACATGTAAATATATATATAACCGAATATCGAACCAAACAACACAACAACATCAAAATCAATAACAACACCAACAACAACGACAATATCAACAACGGCATCAACACCATAACAGCAACTACAACAGCAGCAACTACAGCAACCACAACAGCAGCAACAGCAGCAACAACAGCAACCACAACAGCAGCAACAACAGCAACCACAATAGCAGCAACTACAGCAACCACAACAACCACAGGACACGGCGGGTCAGGAGAGGTACAGGACGATAACAACAGCTTACTACAGAGGCGCCATGGGCTTCATCCTCATGTATGACGTCACCAATGAAGAATCATTCAACGCCGTTCAGGATTGGTCAGTTGAACTTACAAAAATTTCATGATTGGCCGGTTATTTTCAATCACCGCTTTCGATTGGTCAGCCGTTTTTATCATAGCTCGCGATTGGTCGGCAATTTTTTTTTGGGGGAAAATTATTATATAGTTTTTTATTGCAATCATCATCAACATTTACACCTTCACCATCATCATCTTTGTCATCATCACCACTACCATCATTATCAATATCATCATCAACAATATATACACCACCATAACCATCATCATCTTAATCATCATCATCATCACCACCACCACTATCATCTTCATCATCACCACTACCACAATCATCGTCATCATAACCATCATCATCATCATCACCCCCATCATAATCAGGAGCACTCAGATAAAGACTTACTCATGGGACAATGCGCAGGTTGTGCTGGTGGGCAACAAATGTGACCTTGAAGATGAGAGGGTCGTCTCCACGGAAAGGGGGAAGCAGCTTGCCCTTAACATGGGTGAGATAGTGAGGATTTTAGTGAGAGTGATGAATGAGATAGTGAAGATTTTAGTGAGGGTGATGAATGAGATAGTGAAGATTTTATAAGTTAATTAAATTCACTTTCACTTTAATTCACCTTCATTCATTTATTCATTTGTTCGTTCATTCGTTTATTCATTTATTCCTTCGTTCGTTCGTTCGTTCATTCATTCATTCAGGTCTAGAGTTTTTTGAAACCTCAGCCAAAGAGAACATAAGTGTGAAAGCAGTCTTTGAAAGGTTAGATTATCATCATCACCATCATCATCATCACCCCCACCACCATTACCATAATCATTATCATCCCATCATCATCCTCATCTCCAGACTTGTAGACATAATATGCGACAAGATGTCTGAAAGTCTAGACTCCGAGACAGTCGGCCATACTTCCGGAACGTCGGCTAGCCAATCATCGTCCAAACAACTCCTGGAAAAACCCAACAACAATAACAACAAAGGATGTCAGTGTTGAAGTGATGGGAATGACGGTGATGATGATGATTAATCTGGAACGGAATAAATTATGATAATGAAACCTCTAACACACGTTACACGCACACACACGCACACACCATACACACAAACCATACACACACGCACACACACACACACATTGAGAGTATTGGTAATGATGATGACGACGACGATCGAGTAACATTACGAAATTATTTTTATCTATTGCTTGACTGTTTGTTTTCGATAGTTGATTGACTGATTGATTGAATGAATGAGTGAATTAAGGAATGAGTGAATGAATGAATGAATGAATGAATGAATGAATGAATGAATGAATGAATGAATGAATGAATGAATGAATGAATGAATGAATGAATGAATGAATGAATGAATGAATGAATGAATGAATGAATGAATGAATGAATGAATGAATGAATGAATGAATGAATGAATGAATGAATGAATGAATGAATGAATGAATGAATGAATGAATGAATGAATGAATGAATGAATGAATGAATGAATGAATGAATGAATGAATGAATGAATGAATGAATGAATGAATGAATGAATGAATGAATGAATGAATGAATGAATGAATGAATGAATGAATGAATGAATGAATGAATGAATGAATGAATGAATGAATGAATGAATGAATGAATGAATGAATGAATGAATGAATGAATGAATGAATGAATGAATGAATGAATGAATGAATGAATGAATGAATGAATGAATGAATGAATGAACAAATTAATGATGTTTTCATTTATTCATCCATTTAATTTACTCATTGAATTTTCTTCAATCCGTTCATTATTGGATTCTTGTAATCAAAAAATATTAAACCTCTAACACACACTACACACACGCACACACACACACGCACACACACACACACATATACATACACAGCCTTGGTAAATAGCTTATTATATCAATGTTCCAATACAATCAGATGAGTGAACCTGCATATATATATATTGTTTATTGTTTACCATTTATGTTTGTTACACGCACACGCACACACACACACGCACACGCACATATATGTATATATATATATTATATAATGTTTCTCAAATTAGATAGATGTTGTTATTTTACTCTCATAACAAATGGTACTATATTATTCCTTTACTAATTTTTCCAATTGACATTAACACTACTAACTACTGCTTTGTAGGAATGGTGAACTGGCATCTGAGCTGGATGTATTTTTATGTAACGTTTTTCTAATTATATATATTTTATTTATTTTTCATAATTCTACTTTTTAATATAATCTAATTATATATATATATATTTTATTTATTTGTCATAATTCTACTTTTTAATATAATCTAATTATATATATTTTATTTTTTTGTCATAATTCTACTTTTTAATATAATCTAATTATATATATTTTATTTATTTGTCATAATTTTCTCTTCAACGACAACAACAACAACAACAACAAACAACAACAACAACAAACAACAACAACAACAACAAACAATCAGTGCATTTAGATCGCTAGACACGTGGAACACAACTCAACAGTTACAACAATTTTTGAATATTTTTATTTTCGCATAATTTGAAATTAATCTACATGATATTAATATTTAATGCAGATTATTCTAGTTTGCAAAAAGTATGTGTGTTTATGCATGTGTGTATGTGTGTTTATGCATGTGTGCGTGCGTGTGTGTCTTTAAAGTACAGAATGTAGTATTTATTCCTAATCAATTTCATGTATTGATTGATTGATTGATTAGTTGGTTGGTTGTTTGGTTGATTGATTGATTGATCGATTGATCGATTGATTGATTGGTTGATAAATTGATTGGTGGATGGATGGATAGTGGATAGACAATTTGTAAAGGTATGAATTAACTAAAGTGTGGATGTTTATATAATGTAAATGAATGGGTGAATTAATGAATAAAACCTATAATGGAAGAACTAAACAAGATCGAATGAATGAATAAACATAAGAATGAACAAATTAGCAAACAAATGAATAGACGAATGATTGAAAATTTGTAATGAAAAATATTTCATAACACATTTTAACTAATAAATGATTCTCGTTGCATAGAAACTTATTTTGTCTTTAAACACACACACACACACACTCACGCACGCACGCACGCATTCGCATTATAAGTCATTTATATATACAAAGAACTAAATCAACTAATTAACTGACAAAGTCTTCAAACCATTATTTATTGTAAAATAATAATCCTTGACAAATCCTTCTCCAAAAACCCAGATTTTTACGGAATTTCAAAGTAGTTTATAACCGATTGTCGTTTTATTTAAACTCTAACTCCTTGCTACCTCAATCTCAATCTGGTTTCAGACCTGCTCACGGTACTGAAACTTTTTTACTCAAAATACATTTATACTCTATACATCTGAACTACCTCGTATTATTAATAATTTTTCTTTCCCTAGTTAACTATATGCTGATGATTCTTATATTTATACTTCTTTTACTCCATCTTATCTCAATAGTGTTCTTCGTAATCTGTCTCTATGTTTTTTTTCAATTATCGCTTGGTCTGACTCTGTGTGTCTTAATCCTTCTAAATTTGAATTAGTTTGTTTTAATAAATCTAAACACTCTATTTTTATTCCTTCTATTATCTTACCTGATTCTAAAACTCTTGATGTATCTCACAAGTTTCGTAGTCTTCTAGGCTTTATCTTTGATTCTAGCATGTCTCTTCTCAGAGTAATAGTGTTGCTAAAAATTTTTACTTTCATCTACGAAAAATAAAAAAAATTTTGCCTTTTCTTGACAATCCTTCTCTTCTCCTCCTTACTTCTTTAGTCTCAATCTAAATTATTTCCCAAGTAGGTACTTTGCAGATATATTAATTGAACCTAAATACATAGGCTTACGATCGTCTTCTTGTTCCCAGATCTTGTTCATGTTAAACACTTTTTGCTTAATCCGTTTGTTTTTTGGCCCTTTTCTCTGGAATTCTCTACCTCCTTCTCTGACTACTTCTCTATCACTTACGAAGTTCAGAGCCGATCCCATGACCCATCTGTTTGCAAAATTCATTGAGGAGCGCTATTGAACATCACGAAAATAGCGCTTAATATAAACTTACTGATTGATTGATTGGTAAGTTTTACTCGGGGTTAAGAAACCCAATGACGTAAAGTCGCACACACGCACACGCATATACGGATATACACTCACATAAACGAACACACACACACACACAACGCACGTATCTATTATACCCTATTTTCATTCTTTTTATTTTTATTCTTTGAATCTTTTTCATACTCTGACGAAGAAAATGTTAAAATTATCAAAATGTAAAATATTGACTGGGATTGGATGGTTACATAAGGACCGTCACGTCCGAGTGCTATAATTCGATTCCTGCACTAAGCTCTCTCTCTCTCTCTATCCGGAATGTTGCTTCAAGTTGGGATTTTGGATGAAATTCCTACAAACGGAGATTGAATTACCACGGATCATTCATCAGCAAAATATACATTTCAATCAATCAGTCAATCAAACAAGCGGCCAGTAAATCAATTAGTCAATGAATCATTCAACCAATTAATCAGACAGCCAATCAACCAGTGAATCAATCAATCAACCAGTGAATCAATCAATCAACCAGTGAATCAATCAATCAACCAGTGAATCAACCAGTGAATCAATCAATTAATCAATCAACCAGTCAATCAATCAATCATGGATCATAAAACTTTTTATTATAGCTTTCCGAATCTTAGATGAATCTACATATTCAGAATGAAAGACAGAAGTTACTCTGACAGGTAAGACACTTTTATTTACATTATATATCGGCATTTATCTTTGCAGCACAATTCATTATACACTATTTATCAATGAATGAATCAATGAATTAATCTGTCAATCAATCATTTATCTAAAAATCAATTGATCACCTCTAATAATTCGAATTTATTAACTGATTAAAAAGTTCGGAATTTATAGTAAAAATCAATAATCTAACCTAACACACGTACGTATATACTGTACACGTACACGCACACATAGACACACACACGCACACACACACATAGACACACACACACACTCGCAGACATATATCACGTCAAAGCTAACGTTACAAACTGTTTAAACAACACTAAAACCATAATAAATAAGAACGCCTTTCGTAATGACACCTAAAAAATATCGTTTTTCAATGAACGAATGAACGAACGGTTAAACGAACCAATCACTTAATCACCAAACAAATTAGTCAATCAATCAATCAATCAATTAATTAATCAATCAATTAGTTGGCATTTCCGGTCACCCGCCTCCTCAGCATATTTTTACTAATTTCGTCCTCGATCGATCTGCACTTGGCCTGTGACGTCATCAGCTGGGTGACGTAGGCGGGGTCAAGCATGGTGACGTAATTGGGAGGGTCACAATGGTGGGGGTGGTGCCTGTAGAATAGGGAGTACCCACCCTCTAAGAGGTAGAGTTCGGGGTAGAAAAGTTTCGGATAGCGCGATTGGTTTTCAGTTCTGTCGAAGTTTCGTAGGAAACGCATCCTGATTGGTGGATTTAAATGGTTAACATTGATTTGATTGGCTGGTTAACTGTCGGTGGTTTTTGATTGGTTTGATTGTTGACTAAAAACTCAATTAATTGACAAGTTGTTTGGTTAATTAATTAGTTAATTGATTGATTGCTAATTAATGAATACTTAATTGATTGATTGGTTGGTTGATTGATTGATAGACTCACTAACAATTTTGGCGCTCTCTCAGACGAGAACTCACAATGAAATATCAGTATTGACCTCTTGCCAAGGTCGTCACCACCACCATCACCATCGTTATTATTATTATTATTATTGTTGTTGTTATTGTTATTATTATTGTTATTATTGGTGTTGGCAAAAAACTTCTCCATCAGTTCTTGATAATTTTCGATGTTTATGGCGCCCTGTTAATGCAATACTACTACTACTACCACTGCTACTGCTACTACTACTACTACTATTACTAATACTACTATTACTACTACTTCTACTACTACTACTGCTGCTACTACTACTACAAAAATAATAATAATAATAACAAAATCATCATTATTGTTCATAACACCATCATCATCATCGCCATCCTCTTCACCATCTTAATGCTAATAACCACCACCAACACTGTCACCTTAATCACCACAACAAACACCATCATCATCATCATCGTCACCACCACA
>NW_008704216.1:405440-409575 GCF_000326865.2 Helobdella robusta | reverse complement strand
GAAAAGTCCCCCACCAAGTTACTATTACCCTCTATCCAAGACATCTGTGATGCGTTGTTGCTGGCGCTATTGTCGTTGCTGTCACTGATGCTGTTGTTGTTGATGCTGTCGTAGTTGTTGTTGCCGTTGTTGTTGCTATTGTCGTTGATGTAATAACTGTTGATGTGATGGTGGTTGTGGTTGTTGTTGTAAGCAGCATCATCAGACTCAGTGTAAGTAATTGGACGGTGAAAAATCTCAACGTCATCATTATCGCATCTTACCTCTGAAACCTCCATTTCATTGTCGTCACTATCGGCTTTACTTTTCAACTCATTACCATCACCCTTGAATAGGTTCCTTCTAGAACCATCGCCAATGACGCAACCTCTTTCACCAGCATTCCTCTTCACCATTTTCACCATCATTTTTTTCTTCCGGTTGTCATCTAAGTTTCCATTGCTATTTTCATCACTATCCTCCTCATCATCATCGTCGTCGTCGTAGAAATTCTTCTTATCATTAACGTTAAAGATGTTATGCCCGCCTCTGTTGTGGCTGATGTGGCTGCTGCAACTGCTGCTATCGTTGCGTGGCGTGCTCGTCGTCCTCATTGAGTGGAGTTGCAATTTTGATAGTCGACTTTTTGGGTTCTGTGAGAAAAGGGAAGGATGAACAAACAAACGATCCAACAAGACAAACAGACAAAACAGACAGACAGATAGACAAGCAGACAGGAAAATGAACAGACAACTAGCCCAACAAACAACTTAACAACATGTGAACCAGCACCAAACAACACAACGACGTTACACCAAAAAAAAAATAGAGCAGAGAAACAATGAAACAAAAACTACACTAAGAAAAATGACACAAGAACATAAAGACACACACACACCAAACAAACACACACACACAGAGAAAGAAATAAAAAGAGAGGGAGAAAGAGGCAGAAAAAGAGAGAGAGAGAGAGAAAGAGAGAGAGAGAGAGAGAGAAAGAGAGAGAGAGAGAGAGAGAAAGAGAGAGAGAGAGAGAGAGAGAGAGAGAGAGAAAGATCTAACCGAATATGACATATCCATTATCATTGGCGAGGCCGGTGGAGATATACTACTATAATTATCAGCTATATTATTATTATTGCCGCAATTATTATTATTGTCATCATTATTATTATTATTGTTATTATTATTGAATAATTTTGTTTTATTGATAATTTTTCTATTAGTTGTAATAGGAGACTCCTGACTGAGGTGAGGATGTCTGTCGGCTAGGAAAAACTTTTTCCTAGTCAAAACATTATTGTTATTGTTGTTGTTCGAATTATTATTATTATTACTATTATTATTATTGTTGTTCATATTATTATTATTACTATTGTTGTTGTTGTTGTTGGTCCTTTTGTCGTTCTCCTCTCTATTTGACTTCTTCATCAAATGGCTATTTCCCTTTAAAGGAGGAAAATTAGATTAAAATAAAAAACATAAATTAAAATAAAAATTTAAATTATGACGTAATAATAATAATAATAATAATAATAATAATAATAATAATAATAATAATAATAATAATGGTGTTTATTCACACCGTAGAGCCAAAAATAAATTTTTTATTATTCAAAGATTTAATTAAATGTCATTGTTATGATGAAAAGTCTAACTAGAGCAAATGTAATTAAATTTCACTTTACAACAACAACAACAACAACAACAACAACAACAACAGCAATAATAATAACCATAATAAATTATATACATATATATATTAATATAATATATAATTAATTATGTAAAAACCTTTGAACGTTCGTAGAAACTTTCAAATAATTCGCTATTGTTGGAGCTTGAGAAAAAAAAAATAATAGCAATAATAAAAATAATAATGTTTATTTGATGAATTTAATAGGTATAAAATCTAAAATACGTTTAATTATCAAAATTAAATAAATATTTTTTATTGAAAAAAATTCAATAAAAAGAATTTTTCTCTATACTCTCTCGACTTTATCAGTATCGATTTCTTGGAATTGTCACTCCTAACGGTTTAAAAATAAGTTTGAAAATTTAAAAATCATATTAAAACAAAATAATATTAACTAATTAATTACTTAATAAATAAATAAGTTAATTAATTAACTTATTTATTTATTAATATTATTAATTAATTAACAATTACTTGAATTGAAGAAATGGTGAATTATCAACAAAAGAATTGACTCCCTTGAAATGTATGCTATCACAATCTTCTTTAAATTTTTGCAAAAAAATAAAATTTGAAAAATTATTTTAAAAATCAATAATATTACCATTTATCATATAATTTTTATATAATTTAAGAAATGAACATTCAAATGCCATACAAATAATTATAAATATAATATATCTCATGTAATATAATAATAATTTATTATTTAAAAATTATTTTTATAAAAAAAAAAAATTAAAAACCTCTCAATGATGAAACAGAGGGAGGTGTAGTGTCAAGGTCCAGTGAGCATGGAACTGGTAGTTGGGAAATACTTAGAAAAAAATGTGAATTTTTTTCATGTAAAGTAATGCATTTTAATGTAATGCATTGTAATGTAATGTATTGTAATGTATTGTATTGTAATGTATTGTATTATAATATATTGTAATATAATGATATGTGATATTTCATATAGTTTTAATGTAAAAGTAGTTTAACCTGTTAAATTAACAGTGTTAATATATCCTAATATGAATAAAAAATAATAAGCATTTAAACTTTTAAACATATTTGAAGTTTGCCTGTCATAAATATATAAAAATAAATAAACCAAAAACACTGTAATCAATTATTTCATTTATTTTAAAAAAGAGGTTTTTTTTAGTTAAGTTGTCCTTTTTTGTTAGTGGAATGAAGTATTATAACTTATGAAAAGTTATACTTGTTACTAATTTGTCTCTTTGACTTTTTGTTTTTTATTTTTTTAAGGTAATAAGAAATAAAATTGGCAATGCAAAGGCCAACATAAAATGAATGGCAGACAGACAACTCCAACACGTTTTTTACAATATTTATTTAATAAAGACAACAAAATTAAAAATGATAAATTTTAAAAATACTGAAAATTCATTTCTAACTCCTGGACTCCAGTTTTCACTTGGCTTTCTTCAGCTAAGGACAGGTCAAATTTTAGGCGTGTATTTAAATTAGCGGAAGATTCCTCATCCATTTTTATTTCTTTTCAATTGTAGACAATAAAATAATTTAGTTGTTTTAATAATAAAAAGACTTTATCTTTAAAACGAATAGGAACAATTTTTTTCAACTTTTTTTTTATAATTTAAAATTCGCTCAGAATAGCGCCATTTTTGAGTAAAAGTTATTTTTAGTGATGTGTGAATTGATTTAATTTATTTTATAGTTGCATAAAATAGTTGGTCGATTCAACGGTTGGGCTGCGATTAAAACCAGGAATAAAATATTATTAAATGTCTTAATAAAATCAATTGTAAAAAATTACTAAATTGAAGAAGATGAATATTAGATGTAACTTTATCCAAAATTACTTTTAATCAATTTATTCTTTATTTAACGACGTCAATATGACGTCATTTTGTATTGTCATTTTTAAATTTAGAAGATAATACATGGACATTCGAATATATAACTGAACTAATAATTAATTAATTAATTACTTTCTAAACATTTGGTGGTTCAGAGTTAGATTGTAAATAACGTTAAAAATGGTTTTGTTCTTGACGCAGTTGAAAAACATGCTGGTAAAAAACGTCCACTTAATATTATACAGCAAGGTATTTAAAATATTAATCACCACTAATCTTACATAGATCAAATTCTCGTAAAATTTTGCCTGCAAGGATCCGTTCGAACTTGAACCCGGTAACTACGCTGCAACTGCAAGACCAAGGGCAACAATTGCACCATTAAGTCGCCAAAATTTTATAACTTTTTCAACGGACAAATTCGTACAATAGATTTTACACATAAATTTAAAAATAACTTGGAAACGATTTTTTTGAATGCAGTTTTTGTTGCTGGTTGACATAGTGACACCCCTCGTTGTTTTGGTGGGAGTAATTGGTCTTACAAATTTCCTCGTTAAGAAGAGTAGACCTTCTGATCCTGAATGTAACTTTTCCATATTTGTCCTTCTACATAATTATATCTTTC
>NW_008704216.1:395440-402940 GCF_000326865.2 Helobdella robusta | reverse complement strand
TCATTATTATTATTATTATTATTAATTATTATTATAATTAGGTAGAATAATTTATTCATAATTAAAAAAAAATAAATAGTACGAAAGTATGATGCGCATGTCCGACGCAATGCCGGAAACTCGGAAATTCCTCCGCGCACTTCTCGAGAATACGTCATTTCCCAGGTAGAGTGGAGGAATGAAATGATGGATGGATGGATGGATGGATGGATAGATAGATTGATGGATGGATGGATGGATAGATTGATGGACGGATTAAAAGTTTTGGACGAATGAAATGATGGATGGATGGATAGATCGATGGATGATGGGTGGATGGATGGATAGATGGATAGATTTATGTATGATGGGTGGAGAGATGGATGGATAGATTGATGGATGAATTAAGAGTTTTGGACGAATGAAATAATGGATGGATAGAATAAAAGTTTTGGATGAATAAAATTATAGATGGATGGGTGAAATATAAGTTTTGGATGAATTAAATGCTGGATGGATAGAATAGAAGTTTTGGATGAATGAAATGAGAGATCAATGGGTGGAATAGAAGTTTTGGATGAATGAAATGATGAATAGATGAATTTATTGATAGATGAATGTGACCTTTTTCGAATGAAAGAATGAAACTAATATAACGGCAGATTAGTGGAGTGATTATTTTGGATGTATTAAATAATAGATAGATGAATGAATGAATGAATGGATGGATTGAGTGGATTGATTGAATGTAATTACGTATGGATGGATGAATGGGCACAACCCTAGATGCCATCTAATTTAGCAGAATTGAAATAAAAAAACCTTTTAAAAACACACACTACGTACACACACACACACACACACACACACACATTTTGAATTGAAAAGTAACCACAGATTTCAAGCAAAGACCTTATTGTGTGGCAAAGGCCAGTTGCCTATTAGCATGATATTACTACAAAACTTCTATGATACTATTGTCAGCTCTGGGGGTAGGTTGCCAAAAGGGAATGAGTGAGTGAGTGAGTAAATGAATGAGTAAATGAGTGAGTGAGTGAATGAGTAAACAAATGAGAGAGTGAGTGAGTGAATGAGTGAATTAGTGAATGGGTGAGTGAATAATTGAAAGTTTATGATTAGCACGTATGTGTGTGTTGAATGAATGGGACGAATGATTAAATAACGAATAAATGAGTGAACGAATGAATGAATGAATGAATGACTAAGTGAATGAATAAATGAATGAATGAACTAATAAATGAATGAACAAACAAACGAACGAACGAATGAACGAACAAACGAATGAATGAATGAATGAATAAATGAATGAATGAATGAATGAATAAATGAATAAATGAATAAATGAATAAATGAATAAATGAATAAATGAATAAATGAATAAATGAATAAATGAATAAATGAATAAATGAATAAATGAATAAATGAATAAATGAATAAATGAATAAATGAATAAATGAATAAATGAATAAATGAATAAATGAATAAATGAATAAATGAATAAATGAATAAATGAATAAATGAATAAATGAATAAATGAATGATAGCCTGCGCTCAATTCCTCAATCCGTTCGCAATTGGAAACCGATTTTTGGCGGGGATTGTCTTCTGGGAGAGTGGCAGTAGCAAGGCAGCAGAGGTCATCAGCAAGGTGATGATGATGATGGGGCAATAATAATAATAATAAAACTAATAATAATAACAATAATAATAATAACAATGATGATAATAATAATAACAATTAAAAAATTCTATTAATCTAAAATAATAATAAAAATAATAACAATAATAATAACACTGACATTACCAATTTGAAATTTAATTATTTAATTTAATAATAATAATAATAATAACAGCAACGACAACCTTAATCTAAAATTTAAATACGAATACAAATATAGTAATGCCGATGATGACAATAATAATAATAATTATAATAATAATACTAATAATAAGGATGATAATAATGATAATAATAGTAATAATGATAATAATAGTAATAATAACCTACCCTATCAAAAGATGCAAGAAATTATGAAGGAACTGGAGGATGTCTTTCATAACCTGACTGTGGCCTACATGCTCCTCAACAAGCTTGAGGGCCTGATCGATACATCATTTCTGATGAAGATCGTCAAAGTTATTATTATTATTATCATTGTTGTTGTTTATTATTATTGTTATTATTAATAATATTATTATTGTTGTTGTTTTTATTTATTATTGTTGTTGTTGTTATGAGACACATAGCGAGACCAAAACGATACTGGCGTTATTAGCCAGACACGATAGCAATAGCAACGGTTCATAAAACAATGGATACGAATTAAAATACAAAAAAAGATACATAGACGACAATAACGATACGATAACGACACGATAATGATACAATACGATAACAATACAATAACGATACGATACGGTAATGATACGATAACGATACGATTCCGAAATTAGGGTATAGCGTACTTTTACCATCTAAACGAGCCGAAAAACTTCGATAGAGAATTGTTAATGAAATTCATGTTCAACATTGGACCGATTGGATACCGAAACTTGCTGGCGTTTCTAAATGAAGTCATCGCCCTGTTCGTTACCGTTACAAAAGTGTGTGTGTGTGTGTGTGTGTGTGAGTGTGTGATTCGTGCAGAAATAAATGTTTCTCATATTGGTTTTATATTCGCATTTTTGCATGATTTGGGTGTGTGCTTGTATAAGTTTGTGTGCTTGTTTGTCTCAGTTTGTATATTTGTTTGTGAGATTGTTTGTCTCAGTTTGTATGTTTGTATGTGTGTATATTAATTCGTCTAGTGCGTGTTCCTCGAGTTCAAGGAAGTCGATTACGAAACCTTCAGGACGCACTTCGAACCTGAAAATTATGAAGAAATTAAAGAAGCCAAGGCCGTCCCATTTGCTGGTTTTTCGTTCGTTCATTCATTCGTTCGTTCGTTCGTTCTTTCATTCATTCATTCATTCACCCATTCAGTCATTTTTTACTTCCTTCTTTCATTACCAGGCTTGATTTTTGATGTTTTGCGGAAAGAGGGATCAGAAATCCTGAACTACACGATCATGATGCACCCGGATCATGTTCCAAGGACGGATACGTTGAAAATAAAAAAGTTTTATATATATATATATATTTCTAAATTTAAATTAATAAAATTAAATTAGAAAATTCCTAATTCTTCTATTACGGTCTCATCTTATAATTAGAAATTGAATTAGAAGCTATGAAGAACGTAACGCTTCTGGAAAAATCTTTAAAATAATCTCATCTCTTTCTCTCTCAGTCTTTTTTTCTCTCTTTCTCTCTCTCTCTTTTTCTTTCTCACAAACACTCTTATAATCTCATTTCTTTCTCTCTCACTCTTTTTCTCTCTCTCTCTTTCTCTCTCTTTCTTTCTCTTTCTCTCTCACACACACACGCACATGAAAAGTAAACTTAAATTAAACCAGAAAAAAGAATGCTCCTATTGATGTTCCGGACTTGTCGGGCTATGAAAGTTTCGGCTTCGTGATGTTGCAGGATCTGATAGAACAGGCTTTCATCCGCTTGCAAAATACGTCAAATTTCTACGGCACCATAGTCCAGAGGTTCCCGACACCCTGCCAGTATATTAACGTGTAATTATCCAGCTGCCTCTTCTCTGTGCTGTGGTTTTTGGAAGTGTTTTAAATTTTTTATGGCGTGAATTGTTGAAAATTTTAAATTATTATCTAACTGGCTGTCCGGCTGACCGGATAGTTAGCCAACCAAACATCCAACCAATAAACGCCCACTCAACCAACCGACCAACCAAACAAATAACCAACCAAACAAATAACCAACCTACCAACCAATCAACCATCCATCCAACCAACCAACCAACCAACCAAACAAATAACCAACCAAACAAATAACCAACCTACCAACCAATCAACCATCCATCCAACCAACCAACCAACCAACCAAATACCCAACAACAGGAAAAAAATTTTCATCAAGAAAGTATCGCCCTTCTTATACTTCTGCTGGCTGATGTGCCTCTGTCGCATCGTAGGACTCATCGTCACGGAAAAACACCTGAAATTGAGAGATTTCATGAAGGTGATGGGACTCATGGATTCGGCCTATTGGCTTTCGTGGATAATTACATTTGTCGTTTTGTACACTCTGCCTGTCATCGGCGTCAGTTATATTTTATGTGTTAGTAGTGGCGCTGGTGGTGACGTTATCGGGTTTTTGGCCGGTATTCGGTCGGTATTTCAGTCGGTTTTGGTATTTTTGGACGGTTTTTTAGTCCATTTTTCTATGTGTTTGGTAGTTTTTGACGAAGTTTTAGTCGAATTTTTGACGGTATTCGATAATTTTCAAAACAGTTTTTTTTGTATTTTTTGTTTTTAAATTTCAAAAAATTATTAACTCATTTCTACCTGTTATTAATATGAATCATAATTAACCTTAATAAATCTTCTTAATTAATTATAATTAATCATAATTTTAATAAATAATTAGATGAATTTTTTTCACGAATCTCCACCTACAGGCCTCGAAGCAGATCTTCATCCACTCATCGATGTCGTTGTTTCTGCTCTTCAACTTCATATTCTTCTTCAATCTGATGTCAAAAGGAGTGCTGATAAGCGTCTTCTTCTCGAAACCGACGGTGGCTGTGTTTTTTACCATCTTCTATATGCTGCTCCTGCATCAGGTGGCTCTGAATCTCTCTTGGACAGAGGACACGTTGTCAAATGGTATAAATTTTATTTTGGTAGGTTGGTGTGTGCTGGGCTGCGAGTGTTTTGTTGTGTGGATTTGATTAGATTGAAATTTGGTATTTTCATTTTTGCATTTTTGGCAGCTGGTTGGCGTGTGGGTGTCAGTGGCTTATTCTAACAAACAAACAGACAGACAAACAAGCAAACAAACAGACAAACAACAAACAACAAACAAACAAGACGAAACAAATAAACTAACTAAGCAACAAAAATATTTTCCAGGCCTGTCTCGTTCATCCAGTTCCTCTGGTATACACCTTGAAATACATGGTACAATACGAAGAGCTGGAGGTAGGCATCCAGGCTTCAAACATCGGTAAACATCCGATTCTAGAGAATGGTTTCAACGTTCAGAGTTGCATGGTTGGCATGACCGTTGATACCATTGTTACGTGGGTACTTATTCTTTACTTCAGCGAAGTTATGCCCGGTTTGTGTTTTGTAGCTTCTGACGATTTCAACAGTTAACACGCTAAATAATTTTATTTGTTTTTTTTTTCAAAATTTTAAATATTTAAGTGGAAAAAATTTTTTTTTAATTATTTTATGATTTATTATTGATATGCTACACATGGATGTGTCAATATCTTTTCACCAATAATTTTATTTCAGCCAGTTGGTCACAATTTCTAAGACATGTACATACGTACATACATACGTACATACAAACATACATACATACAAACAAACATACATACAAAACGTATAACAGGCGAGTATGGCATTCCGAAGCCATTTCATTTTCCTCTGACATTCTTCATGAAAAAATCCAAACCGAGGGCTGTGGCAAATAATTCAAACAGAAAAAATACAAAACCGAGTAGCATACCGAAATGTGTACAAAAACCGAGCAACAGAAATGCACCCAAACCGATTAATTTACCGACTGAAACGTCATTCAAATTTGCCGAGTTTGATGGAGCAGGTGATGTTACAGTTGAATCGGTATCGGCAAAATATTCGGATAGAAACGGAGCGAATATTTCATCAAATAATTCTTTTAGAAGAAGAATGCCATTTTTTTCAAGACGGGGAAAGGGTGGAGATAGGAGGGGGGTAGTTAAGAGGGGACGCTCGAAATTCTTTGGGAAGCTAAACTTGGCGAACAGGATTAAAAAGAACCGTTCTGCATGTTAGTGCATGTGTGTATAGGTGTTTGTGTGTGCGTGTGTGTGTGTATAGACGTGCGTGTGTGTATAGACGTGCGTGTGTGTGTGTGTGCATGTATGCGTTTGTATGTGTGTGTGTGTATTTGTGTGTGTGTGTGTGCATTTAAGCATTGTGCGTGCATGCATTTGTGGTTAGAAATTCAATATTACCGCCCGTGAATGAATGCGATATAGTAGACAAAAGCATACTTGATCCATTGTGCCTCTCACGAGAATTGAACCTGAGAAGAAACTCATTTCTATACTACATATGTCAAAAAATTTCACGAAAATAATAACAAACAATAAACACTCGTGACGAACGCGCGCACACACACACACGCTCACACACACACACGCACACACTTAGACACACACTAACGAGCTTATCAACAACCTACACACACAGCATCTAGCAGATGGCGTAGACGAAGATCATTCATAAAATCAAAAATGCCCAACACGAAAGTGGAGAAACCAACAGAAAGGCAAAGGTTGATGAGTATATTAAAAGTGTTCTTCAAACTTAATTAGTTATTATTATTTCAAACTCGTGATATTACTTTTATTTTTTTTTACTATTATATAAATGTTTCAGACAATTGCAGAAAAGTTGTAAAATTTTTATTTTCCAATTTGAATTAATCATTTGAAATTTTTTATTTTATTTTTTTTTGCCAAGACATTCCCTCAGTTACATTTTAATTATGGTGGTCTGCACAAGTTATTTTTCTTTTAGATCTTCTGGTGATTTTCTTTTTTACCAAATAAATGATTGGAAAAAAAATTAAGGAGAAAAAAGAACCTGGCTTCAAAACGGCCCCGGGTGCTTATCTACCACGAACCCGTGCCCTCTGACGTCACGGTTGGGGTAGCCGTTGTGGATTTGTATAAAAAGTTTCCCAAAGTTCCATTCCCGTCAGTCGATCATCTGACTGTTGACTTCTACAAAAATCAGATCACTGCCTTCCTAGGACACAACGGGGCTGGCAAGTCTACCACGATGTTGGTGGTTTGTTTGTTTGTTTGTATGTTTGTTTGTACGTTTGTTTATTTGTTTGTATGTATGTATGTTTGTTTGTTTGTTTGTATGTATGTTTGTTTTTTTTTAATTCAATTTTTTATTTAAACTTTATTTGCTTATCAAAAAAAGATGTTTATTTGTTTGCTTGTATGTATGTTTGTTTGTATGCTTGTTTGTATGTTTGTTTGTATGCTTGTTTGTATGTTTGTTTGTATGCTTGTTTGTTTGTATGTATGTTTGTTTGTCTGTATGTATGTTTGTTTGTTTGTATGTTCAATGTACGTATACACTTTTTTTGTATGTGTATATAAAATTATATTATTATGTTCATTGGATGATTGAATTCACAAATACAGGCAAACCTATTTAGAAAGACGTAAAATAAAAAATTATTTATTTAGATTCACATATATTTAAATACTATTACATTCTGTCGCAAACATACGTTTAAAAAAAACTTATATTCTCTCTCTCTCTCTCTCTCTCTCTCACACACACACACGCACACACACAGAGAAAAACAAACAAACATAAAAAATGTAGGTCAATAATGGCGGGTCTGTTGGAGCC
>NW_008704216.1:365440-390440 GCF_000326865.2 Helobdella robusta | reverse complement strand
CTGATTGGCTAACTAGTTGGTTGATAAATTAATAGAATTATTGACTATTATGATGACGACGTCATATTATTATTATTATCAAAATTTTTAACTAATAATATTATTAATATTACTAAATTAATTACATTATTATTAATAATATTTCATAATTATTCTAATAATTTCCAGAAAAGCACCTTGTCCGAATGATCGAGCACATCAAGCGTCTCGTGAAAAGTTCGCTTCGTTTCAGCTTTGGAGGCTGGCACACCGCTGCTAGACTACAGCGAGAACTGTGACTGTGACAACAGGACTTACTATTGCAGTTGGGTTTATTATTATTATTATTATTACTATTATCGTATGACATTTACTGTGACAGGAACAAGCTATGATGCTAATTAAATATATTTCACCGTTCTGCACTTAACTTCACAATGAGCAAAATATTCTTAACCTTAATTATTATTTTATACAATTTTTACAAATTTTATCATTGCGCATTATTTAATTAACATTAACTTATATATATATATATATATATATATATATATATATATATATATATATATATATATATATATATATATATATATATATGTATTTTATCATTGTATGTTTTTTATGGTGAAAAATAAAAGACGTTCCCATTATATATAAAATTGAAATTTTAGAGCTTACAATTAGCCACCAAACCAGCCAACCTAGTTTCCTCACGTGAATACAAACGCCATAAATATAAAAACTTGAAATTAAAGTTAAATTCAGCCTATAATAATTGTTCGTTAATTAATAATTCATTTGATATATCGCCTGTTGGTTTTTATAAGAATTTTAATCTAACTTTGTTTAAAATATTTTGGTCGGGATCTTTAAATGAAAAATTGATTAACGCGGTAATTAGCTCGTCATATAGCATATATTGTGACAGGAACACTACTTAACCGATTTTAAATATATTTTTTACTCTCAAGCACTTGCTGATCAGAGAGGCATGAGAGGATCGTACATTATATTCTACATCTTGTTTATTCACACTCTGATATATAATTAATAATTTTCGATTGATTTCATTTGGATTTTATCTTTTCGGTCAATAAATGATTGCTCCAATTAATATTGTTATCATTGTATATGTAGTTACGCTTTCTCGCCTGTTGAATTCCCAATTGAAAATTTTCTTTAATAATAATAATTTTGTCATATATGTCTTTAATGATATTAATTATTATTATTTCTTCTTTTTATTTTTCTAACAAAATTGATTGATTGAATTATATTATTATTATACAATAACTAAACGATTTATAATTATACAAATTACATTTTTTTAATTTAGAAAAAGGACCGAAGATAAACAAACCAACAGAAACAACTTGGTCAGATGGTTTGACCATAGTCGATCTATCACAGCATAAGTATTGTATTTATAGCTGCTATATATTTATATGTATGTTGGAAGGAGACCATATGTATATATATACAAAATACTCTCTCTCTCTCTCTCTCTCTCTCTCTCTCTCTCTCTCTCTATCTCTTTCTATATAAATATATAACTTATATACACTGTATTTATGAAATCTACCGAATTTTTAGCGTAGGATAGTTCAATTACATTACATTTCTCGATATTTCGAAACCAATTTCTTGTGGTCATTATTTATTTTATTAATGTTAGAATAATATACAGTACAGTTTTCCAATTCATTCCTATGTGTATCGGACCTATTTCAATTCTTCAGTCATCTTCAGTACTTGTTGCTGATTGTATGGAGAATTCAAATTTATATTTATTTATTTGTGTGTGTGTATACACTGGCTAATTATTATATTAGAAAATATTATGACTAATTGATTGGTTGGTTGGATGGTTGATTGGTTGGTTGGATGGTTGGTTGGATCGTTGGATCGTTGGTTGGTCGGTTGGATGGTTGGTTGGTTGGATGGTTGGTTGGTTGGATGGTTGGTTGGTTGGTTGGATGGTTTGTTGGTTGATTGGATGGTTGGATGGTTGGTTGATTGGATGGTTGGTTGGATAGATGGTTGGTTGGTTGGTTGGATGGTTGGTTGACTGATTGGTGTAATGGTACATCCCCAGAATTTCAAGTTACCTACTTCAGTCTTTCTACAGTCTTGAAAATGTCAGGTAGTCAAAATTAATTTTCTCTATTTAATACGGTTTCGATACGGTTTTATTTGTATTTTTTATCATTGCTGTTGTTGTTTCATTTAGTTTCATTATTATTATTATTATTATTTTTATCTTCATCATTTACGTTAGCATATAAATGGTTATACAATTTTTTTTATCATTATTTTAATCACCCTTCATTACGATTGCTATTTCATCATCATCGCCATTATAACACCACCATCATCATCATCACCATTATCACACCATCATCGTCATCACCATTACACGCCACCATCATCATCACCATTATACCATCATCATCATCATCATCATCATCATCATCATCATCATCATCATCATCATCATCATCATTATAACATCATTATAACATCATTACCATTATCACACCATCACCATTAACACGTCATCATTATCATCACCCTTATCACCATTATAACATCATCATCACCATTATCACGCCATCGTCGTCATTATCGTCATCACCAGATATGGCGGTTTTGAATTTCAGGACCGACCGTTCTCCAGTTGTACCGAAGACCGTCAAACCGATACCGGTCTGGGTATGCTAGTCGGTAACATTGTCTTCCTAGTCGGTAAAACATTCACGCTGCAGAATGACAAATTTATGGCTAAAGCTTTTTATGATTTCTGGAATAATGTCAGTATGAGTAAACCATGCCTCAATAAGAGTTATATTAAGGTTGGTTTGGTTGGCTGGTTTGGTTGGTTGGTTGGTTGATTGACTGGTTGGTTGATTGATTGATTGACTGGTTGATTAGTTGATTGGTTGACTGGTTGATTGATTGACTGGTTGGTTGATTGGTTGACTGGTTGGTTGATTAATTGACTGGTTGGTTGGTTGATTGGTTGACTGATTGATTAGTTGATTGATTGGTTAGTAGTTGACTGGCTGGTTTGTTGGCTGGTTATGTCTGTTGTGTTGATTATTGGTCATCATCATCACCATCATCGTCACCATCATCATCATTATCATTATCATCACCATCATAATCTTCATCATCACCATCATCAGGTATGGTACGACTCAAGAGGTATACAGGCCCTTCCAGTCTACATAAACGTCATTCACAATGCCATCTTGAGGAGCAATGAGGAGACGAAAACCGGCGGGATCATCGCGAAGAGTTCGCCATTCAAAGTTGTGTCTAAATCCGTTGATCAGTAATTTTTTGTTTGTATAACTGTCTGTCTTTTTGTTTGTATGTTTGTTTATTTGTTTTTGTATGTTTGCGGTTATAATCAACCAACCAATCATTTTATCAACCAACCAAACAACCAACCAACAAAAAACAAACCAACCAACCAAACAACCAGCAAACCAACCAGCAAACTATCCAACCAATCAACCAACTAACAAAAAACAAACCATCCAAACAACCAACCAAACATCCAACCAACAAAAAACAAACCAACCAACCAAACAACCATCCAACCAACAAGCAAACCAACCAATCATTTAATTAACCAACCAAAAAACCTACCAACCAACCAACCAACCAATAAAAAACAAACCAACCAACCAGCCAACCAGCCAACCGACCAATCAATCATTCTTTTTCAATCATCAAGGGATGACTTAGATGGGTTGATAATGACTTATTACGTTTATGCAATCGTCATCGTCATGATCGCGCCGAGCTTTGCAATTTTTTGTGTCGATGAATCTAGCACCGGCTTCAAACACTTGCAAAATGTTAGTGGCGTCTCGTTTCTCGTCTACTGGCTTAGCAATTTTATTTGGGATTATGTAAGTTTTTGTGTACGTGCGTGTGCGTGCGTGTATGTGTACGTGCGTGTGTGAAAGTGAGTGTGTGTGTCTGTGTGTGTGTGTGTCTGTGTATGTAAGTGAGTGTGTGTTAATGTGGATTGTTTTTTAATGTCGTGTCAGTTGATTAATTTTTTCGTTTAAGGTTTGTCGTTCTTTGGTTTTTTTAATTATGCTTACATGCTTACATTCATATAAGAATACAAACAAACATACAAACAAACAAACATACAAACAAACAAACATACAAACAAACAAACATACAAACAAACAAACATACAAAAACTACAAAAACATACAAACAATCATACAAACAAACAAACAAACAAACAGACATACAAAAAACAAACAAACAAACATACAAACAACATAAACACACAAACATATGAACAGATAATGGCAACGTTGTCACTCATGGCGGCTGTGGGTTTGTTTTACTTCATTTTGCACCCAAAGAATTTCATTGAAGACGAAATGTGCCAACACCTAGCCATTGTATCTGCACTTTTGGGGTTGGTAGATGTCTTGTCGTTTGTTTGTTTGTCTGTTTGTCTCTGTGTTTGTTTGTCTCCGTGTTTGTTTGTTCCTATGAGGGTTTGTGTTTGTTTTTTGTTGTTGTTTGCATGCTGTTTTCAACAAAAGAAAATACTTATTTACAAACTTTCACGTATAGACACAAACTCACACATACACGCACACACACACGTACGTACACATACACACACGTACGTACACATATACACACGTACGTACACATACACACACACATACACACGCACACAAATCAGCATAGCCCAAATTCCTCAAGTCTACGTGATGTCAAAACTCTTCAAAGATCCCAGCACAGCTTACACCATCTTGCTCCTACTGGCGATCGCCATAACAGCCATACCCGTGGTCCAGTTCATGATATCCTTGCTGATGAAGAGTGACCGAGATTTTGGGATGGCAACCCTGATCGCCATGGTGATTTTCCCAACGTGGGCGTTCACGAAAGGGGTGCTAGAGGTCGCGATGGAGCAGTTCAAAGAGTTGAAGGCCAAATCTTGTACGTTCGTCCGTTTGTTTGTTTGTTCGTTTGTTTTGTTTGTTCGTTTGTTTTGTTTGTTCGTTTGTTTTGTTTGTTCGTTTGTTTTGTTTGTTCGTTTGTTTGTTTTTTCGTTCGTTATCTTGTTTATGCGTATGTTTATATGTTTACGTTGTTATCATCTTCGTCATCATCATTGTCAGTTTTGTTTCCATCATCATCAACGTCATCATCTTTTTCAATCGTTATTTATAATTCATTCATTCATCCATCTATCTATCTGTCCATCCATCAGTTCATTCATTTATCCATCAGTTCATCCATCCATCCATCCATCCATCAGTTCATCCATCCATCCATCCATCCATCCGTACATCACTCATTCAATCATCAAGTGCCAGAAATGGAGACAGCCGAACTTTCGATTGGGAGCAAGGAGGGTAAGTGGAATGATGTACTTCCGGTCCTGTGCCTCATCTGCGTGGTCTACTTCTTCCTACTCTTCATCATTGAGACTGACCTTAAGTCTATGTTGTTAGTTTGTATGTCTGTTTGTTTGTATGTTTGTTTGTTTGTTTTTTTGTTTATACGTTTGTTTCTTTGTTTGTTGTTGGTGTATGTACATACAACACAGAAACACACCACACACACACACACACACACGCCACACACACACATGAATGCGACAATTTTGATGAGGACGAGGATGAAGATGATGGTGATGATAACATCACGTTTACGACACACACACACACACACACGCACACACGCGCGCACACACACACACGTACGCGCGCACATACACACACGCACGCGCACACACAGCGTCAAGCCAGCAAAACCTGCGGCTGTGGACCATGCAATCGGCGACTCTGATGTTCGCAAAGAAGAAAGCAGGACAAACAGCACTGGACGAAAAGATACCCTGGTAGTCATGGGCGTTTGTAAGGTAGACCATGATGATGACGATGATGACGATGGTGATGTTGATGCTGCTGATGCTACTGCTGCTGCTGCTGCTGTTGCCGATGATGATGATTGTGACAATTTTCACAAGGATTATGGTGTAATTTTGACGATATTTCTTCTGAGCCACAACAACAAACTGCAGTGATTCTAGAAAAGAGCTGTTAACAATCTTCGAAACATCCTCACCCCTTCCATCTTCTCCATCATTACACTGAACACAACATCACCCAGACGTTCAAAGCCCCACTGATCAACCGAGTAATCGGTCGGTTTTTCGGTAAATCGGCCCAGGACCGCAAAGCAGTGATGGGCATAACGTTCGCCGTTAAAAAAGGTGAATGTTTCGGTCTACTTGGAACCAATGGGGCTGGAAAGAGTACCCTTTTTAAGATGATCACCGGTGAAATTAACCCGACTTGTGGAGACGCTTCTATTAATTCTAATAGGTGTGTGTATGTGTTTGTTTGTGTGTGTGTGTATGTGTTGTTTATTTGTTTGTTTCGGTGTGTATGTGTTAGTTTTTTGTGTATATATGTTTGTTTGTTTGAGTGTGTGTGTATGCGTTTGTTTGTGTGTGTGTGTGTGTGTGTGTGTTTGTATGTGGTTTGTTTCAAAGTTTTTTACGTATAGATTTGTTTATTTGTTTGTATGTTTGTATGTATGTATTTGTAACTAGTGCTTATAATTGTAATAAAATAATTATATCTTTTTATAAATTAAAAATTTTTTTTTTATTCAACACAGTGTCACCAAAAATCGCAAAGAAGCGCAAAAATGTCTGGGGTACTGCCCTCAATTTGATGCCCTTTGTTCGCGAATGACTGTGAGAGAACATCTGACCATGTTTGCCCTGTTCAGAGGTTCACCAAAGCCGGAATCTGTATGTGTTCGTTTGTTTGTGTGTTTGTATGTGGGTGTGTGTGTGTTTGCATTTGTGTATGTGTGTTTGTTTGTTTGTTTGTATGTATGTTTGATTATGTGTGTGTTTGTTTGTATGTATGTGTGTTCGTTTGTATGTGTGTGTGTGTTTGTTTGCATTTGTGTATGTATGTTTGTTCATTTGTATGTGAGTTTGTTTATGTGTGTGTGTGTGTTTGTATGTATGTATATGTGTACATGTGTTTGTTTACGTTTGCGTGAATGTGTTTATGTCTGTCTACATACAATTTAAAAATTTTAAATTTTTTTCTCAACTAATACTTTCAAATTATCATCAAAAGTAATTGTTATAATTATCGATGAGTAATATATTATTAAATATATTATTAATTATGGTTATTAATTATGAATTTCATTTTTTGTAAACTCGAGATTGTACAATGGGGCTTGGTGAACTTGGGCCTTACAAAGTTTGAACACTTCCTACCCTTCAATCTATCTGGAGGGAACAGGCGGAAGTTATCCGTGGCCCTAGCTCTCATTGGCAATCCTAATCTCGTCTGTCTGGTTGGTTGGCTGGCTGTCTGTCTGTTTGTTTGACTGTCTGGTTTGTTGGCAGTTTGGTTGATCGGATGTCTGAATGGTTTGTTGTTTTATTGTCTGTCTGTCTGATGTGTTGTCTGTCTGTCTGTCTGTCCATGCCATCATGATTGCCAAACAAAGGATGAACCGACAACCGGAGTAGATCCAGGAGCACGTGCCTACGTATGGAAAGCCATCGAGGGAGCCAGTGATAATGGTCTCTCCGTCTTACTTACTACTCATAGGTTCGGTGATGATGACGACGACGTTGTTTGGTTATGTCTGATCTGATGATGATGATGATGATGATGATGATGTTTGATGCTGATGATGATGAGGGAACAATGATGAATGACAATAAATACTGCTACAAAAGTATGGAAGAATGCGAAGCTCTATGTCACAGAATAACCATTCAAGTCGCTGGTCGGTTGACTTGTCTTGGCAGCATACAACACGTCAAGACAAGGTTATTTCTACGTCATCATCTATCATCATCTACGTCATCATCTATCATCATCTACGTCATCATCTATCATCATCTACGTCATCATCTATCATCATCTACGTCATTATCACCATTTTTTTTGTCATTTTGTCATCATTTTTGTCTTTTTTAACCACTATCAGTCAGGCATTTTTTTCATTTTCATTTCGTCAAGTTTCATCATCTCTATTTCACCATGTCCCAGCATCATCGTTTTTTGTCATCATCATTATCGCCAACGGCTGCGTCGTTACAATTACCATCATCATCATCACCTCATCATCACCTTATCATCACTATCATTATCACCATCTCATCTTCATCACCATCATCATCACCACCAGATACAACGAAGGATACACCATTTCGGTGAAATTTTCTATCCTCCCGAAGCAAGAAATGGCCAATCAAATCGCCCAACTGAAGAGTTTCGTCAAATCGAAGTTGAATTATCTCAATCTGGAAAACTCGTACTACTTCTACTACTGATACTTTATTATTTATAGTGCTAGACGGTTTGATTGTGTAATGGTTAAGATGCGACAGCAGTGACTGGATTCGAATGCGGAAAGATTTCCACCGCATTCCAATTGCAACGTGTGTCTGATGCCTTTGGATTTGCGCCTAATTACATACTCTCTCTCTCTCTCTCTCTTTCTCTCTCTCTCTTTTTCTCTCTCTCTCCTCTTTCTCTCTCTTTCTCTCTCTCTCTCTCTCTCTCTCTCTCTCTCTCTCTCTCTCTCTCTCTGTGTTTCTAAATTTTCTAAATTTGGAAATTGAGTTCATTCATCAGTTGATAAAATGCTTAACACCAAAATAATTATAATAATAATTAAAAAAACACCAAGAAGAAAAATTATTGTAATTATTGTTATTATTACGATTAGGAGTTTCAACTTGCTGACGTACAAAGCCGTCATGACGTCGGCAATGCTTGGCGAGGTCTTCAGCATCTTCTCGAATATTAAGGAGAAAAAAATGATTGAAGATTTTGCTATTAGTCAGACCACGTTGGAGCAGGTTGGTTGGTGATTGGTTGGTTGGTGATTGGTTGGTTGGTGATTGGTTGGTTGGTGATTGGTTGGTTGGTGATTGGTTGGTTGGTGATTGGTTGGTTGGTGATTGGTTGGTTGGTGATTGGTTGGTTGGTGATTGGTTGGTTGGTGATTGGTTGGTTGGTGATTGGTTGGTTGGTGATTGGTTGGTTGGTGATTGGTTGGTTGGTGATTGGTTGGTTGGTGATTGGTTGGTTGGTGATTGGTTGGTTGGTGATTGATTGGTTGATTGAATGATTGGTTGGTTGAATGATTGGTTGGTTGAATGATTGGTTGGTTGAATGATTGGTTGGTGATTGGCTGGTTGAATGATTGATTGGTTGGTACATAAACAAAGGTTTTTTAGAGTTACGATATGAAAATATCTAATAATATAACCAGACATCATCAGCCAATCACAAAACAGTTCGAAACAGACCAACCAATCAAATCGTTTATTTCAAATTTTTGAATTTTTTCCCGCCAACAGGTCTTCATGAAGTTTGCAAATGTAGAAAGAGTATAAGGAAAGATGAAAGAATAATGATGATGATGATGATGATGATGATGATGATGATGATGATGATGATGATGATGATGATGATGATGATGATTGCGAATATGAAGATACTGATGATGATTACGTGATATTATTACAATTACTATTATTAATATTATTATTATTTTTTTTATTATTTCAATCATTCAAATGACACTTGTAAATTCTTTCGCTAAAAAATCCATTTGATCTAAACAAAAACGGCCTATGTATTTTTTTTTCAACTTACAAACTTGTCATTCCTTTCTCTCACTTTCTCTCTCTTTCTCCCTCTTTCTCTCTCTCTCTCTCACATACACACACACACTCACACACACGTAATCTCTCTCTCTCTCTCTCACACACACACACACATGCACGCACAGACAAACACACACGCACATAAATACATACACACCTATAATATTCATTTCATCTCGTAAACTAATAAGCTGGCGGCTTATCTATGATTTAATCCATAAACCACAAACACATACACTTTTTAAAAAAATTATTATTACTATATTTATTATAATTATATATAATGGCCATATTATGATTATAATTGTGGATAATTATGATTAAATTAGGTGGAAAATCCCAAATTTTGGAAGGGGTGGTGGTAGATGACTTTAAAAATAATCCCAAAGGGATGATCATTTTTTCGGCTGAAGTAGATGAATTTCAAAAAATGTTAAGTTAATAGTCTTTCGCTTTACACGGAATTGTCAATATTTTTTACTTTCGTATTAGAGTGGGCGTATGCGGATGTCCCCTGATATGGTGGGGGTACCCGGTCACCCCCGGCTCTAGTGGGGGTAGGCGGCCGTGCCGCTATATCCGTGATATACTCTGTGATTTATAATATGCCACTGGTTGTGTCTAGTCATTTAGATAATTCACACACTTTCTAAAAGTTAACTCAAGTAATGAACAGATCGTTTAAATAGAGAGAGAGAGAGAGAGAGAGAGAGAGAGAGAGAGAGAGAGAGAGAGAGAGAGAGAGAGAGAGAGAGAGAGAGAGAGACAGTTAGAATTTGTATGTGGGATGGAGGAAGAATGGAAGAAGTTTAAAGGTTAAACGAGTGAGAAATATGCGTGTGAGTGTGTATGTAAGTGTGTGCGTGTGTTTGTGTGTGTGTGTTAAGCAACAAAAGGGAAACAAAACTTAAGTAATAAATAAGAAGAAATCCTTATGAATATTTCAATGTTGATTGGACTCTGTGATAAACATTCATTGTTGCGATCTTGTTAATACCCCGGCGGGCATCTGCGTTTGAACCGGGAAGCTTCGTCATCATCGCCGATGTGTCAAATTTGTGGTGTCATTTTGTGACTCTAATCAGTGTCGTCGTCATCGTAATTTTTGTATTTATTGTGGCTATCGTCATCATCCGTTTTTTATTAAGATAAGTGCAAAACAGATTATATCGAGATTACACACATACATTTTTATATAAATCACATGCACACACACACACACACACACACACTCAAATACATACTCACACACATACACACACGCATACGCAAACTTTTTTCACAATAGAGACAACTTTTCAGAATGTTGTTGCAACCTAAGTAGTAGGTATTAGTGGACACCTTAAGATATTGTTTCGTTCTTTTTTTTATCACCATCAAGGTCATCGTCCTTCTCGCCGCCATCATCGCCATTAATGACGTTATTCTGACGTCATTTTCATCATCGTCGTCTTCGTCGTCTTCGTCATCATAAACGTGTTTGATCGTCCTATTTCTCAGCATACATAGTAATAATTCTATCAAATTTTAATGAATGAATATTTGAGTGAATGTGAGAATGTAAAAATGAATGAATGAATGACTGAATGAATGTATGACTGAATGAATGAGTAAATAAATGAATGAACAAATATGTGGATGAACAAAAGGAGGAATGTACCTTTGACTGAATGAATGAACAAATGAATAATGATCGAATAAACTACCTAACGAATGGGTAATTCAAATCAGTAAACAACTGAATGAATGAACAACTGATAAAAAAAATGTAGAAATGAATTAATGAATGAACGAACGAACGAACGATTGAACGAACGAATGAATGAATGAATGGAATTATGGATGAACTGCAAACAAGCCTCCGAAAACGTGAGTCAATCATTAAATGAACGATTGAACGAACGAATGCTTTGATGAATAAATAAATAAACAAACGAACGAACGAACTAACGAATGAATGAATGAACGAACGAACGAACGACTGAATGAATAAATAAATGAATGAATGTATGAACGAACGAATGAATGAATGAATAAATGAACGAACGAACGAACGAATGAATGAATAAATGAATGAACGAACGAAAGAACATACGAACGAACGAATAAATAAATGAATGAATGAATGAATAGCAACAACAACAACTGATTCATTTCGTTACTCCGCCGTAATGTTCTCACCGCACATTTCAAAGATACATAACCTGTATGAAAATACGTAACTATTATTATTATTGTTGTTGTTATTATTGTTATTATTATTATTATTTGCAAGTCATCATCATCATCTACGTTAATTCGGCCTAATTAACTCGCTAAATTATTTGCCAAGTTATTTCTTTCATCACGATCATTATCATTACTACTACTACTACTACTACTACTACTACTACTACTACTACTACTACTACTACTACTACTACTACTACTACTACTACTACTACTACTACTACTACTACTACTACTACTACTACTACTACTACTACTACTACTCTACTACTACTACTACTATTTACAATAATATCACTAATAATAATAATAGTAATATTAATATTAATAATAACAATAATAATACTTGTTATTCTTTCTATTAGTTTGTTTGACTTTCTGAGATGATTTATTTTTGGCTGCAACTTTTTATGCTCCATTTCTTATTATTCTTATCATTATTATTGTTGTTATTATTATTATTAGCATTGTTATTATTATTATTATGGTTATTGTTATTATTATAATTATTATTATTATTATTACTTTTGCTTTGTACGTCGATTTATCATGTAACCTGCTATCAATATCTGATTTTTTTCCGTGCTGTCAAAAATAACAACAACAACAACAAAATAAATAAAAATAAACAAAACAACAATAATAACGATAATAAATAATAATAAGGTCTTATAGTCTTCCAAATTGCAGTTCTTACGTTCAAACCACCAAAATGTATCAACATGATAAAAAATTCGCCAATAAAACCAGCTATTGATACATCGACTTTTTATCTCGGGTTGATTGATTTGAACTTGCTGTCTGGGCCAGTTACAGGTTGGCAGATTGGTTCAAGAGACATTGCAGTTGCTGGTCTCCTCAGTTTGGAATAGTCTTTCACAGGCGTTGAGAAGATCTGGACTTTCGTTGGAATTATTTAAGAAAGAATTGAAAACATTTTTATTATCTGCTAAACCGCAAAAATTGAGAATTGTTTATTTTTTGTTTTTCATATATAGTCACGTACATTTTGCTTTTTAATGTCAGCGCTCATGGAACAGTTGAGTTCGGTGCAAGAGGTGTTGTTGGTTGTTCTGTTCAGTGTACAACTTTTTGAAGGATTTGTGTTTGGCAGGTGTATGACAATTGAGTTGTATGGAGAACATAGGAGGACATACAGCCGAACAAGCGTCTTACTGGATGTGGTTATGTAGGAAGAAAAAGGAATGCGAGTTTAAATAGTTAACAGACGAGCTTGTTTGCATCTAAGGCTTCCAATTACTCAACACTCCCGGATTCGGCTTAGCGTGTTACTTGGCTCATCGATAAGCAAGAGACATCCAACTGATCTCTGGGTGTGGCCCTGTTTCTCTGGAGTGTCAGAAAGTGAAAGGGCCAAAACACTGGTTGATGGAAACTCTTCTTCCGAAGACTTTCTCTTATCGCTCGTTATGCTCGAGTTTCTACATACATACATACGTACATAAATACATACATATATGCATACATACATACACACACATACATACATACAAACAAACATACACACATATACAAGCATACATACATTCATCACATTATAATTTCTTTCCATAATCCGTCTTTACGACGCTCCATTTCGTTGTTAACTGTAATTATCACAATGAATAAGTTATATATATATATATATATATATATATAATATATATATAAATATATATTTCTTTTCTCTCCCTGTCTTCTCTTTCTTTCTTTCGTTTTTATCTCTCTCAATCCGGTTTCTATCTCTTCTGTTTTGCACTTTCATTTTATCTCCATTCTTTCTCCACTCGTCTGTCTGTCTGTCACTCTCTGTCACTCTCTGTCACTCTCTGTCACTCTCTGTCACTCTCTTTCTTTCTTTGAAAGATGTAATAAATATAAATATATTTGGAGCCTTGATGAAAGACGATGGTCTGAGAGATAAAAAATTTTTTTTTATTTTAACAATTGATATATAATTATAAATTATATATTATGAATGCCTGTGTGTATGTGCGCGCGCGCGCGTGTGTGTGGTATGCGTGCGTCGTGTGTGCGTGTGTGTATGTGCGTGTGTGTGTGTGTGGTATGCGTGCGTGTGGGCGTGTGTGTGGGTAAAAAAGTTTTGTTGTCAAATTGAAAATAAGCTGCACGTGCGTTGCAGCAGTATGCAGTTAGAAGCGTTATACTAAAAAATTCGAAATATTTTTTATTCATTACATTCATTGCATTACCTACATGACATTACATAGAGTGACATTACATTGAATGATATTACATTGAATTGAATGACATCAAATGACATTACAAACATTGCTTTAAATAATATTTTTTGAAATTAATTTTTGACTGATAGAACATATCTAAAAGACGGGAGAATGATGGATAAGAGAGAGAGAGGGAAAGTGAGAAATAGAGGAAGAGAGATAGGGAGAGAGAAAGAGAAAGTAAGAAAGAAAGAAGAAAGAAACATAAGACGTAAAAAGGACGGTCAGAAGGAGAGAGAGAAGAACGAGAGAGAGAGAGAGAGAGATAGAGAGAGAGAGAGAGAGAAGAAAAGAGAAAGTGAAAAAGAAAGATAAAGTGATGGAGGAAAGTAAAACAGAATTAAGAACTGATTGAACAGCGCTACAAAAATTATTGTAATAAAAATAATCAGGATATTAAATGTTTTCGGCAAATGACTAATTACCGGAGACACTTTTTATTGTTTATACATAAAAAAAACCCACCACTACTACCACCATCGGAAAAGGATTTAAGACGGGGGAAGGTGGCAACTTTTCCAGAGACACCCCAAAACAGGGAGGCTTACACCAGAAAAATCATGTAACATTTTCCATGCTGTTTAAACCTTTGGTTCCAAATTGTGAAGAAACGCAGAAAAGGCAATAGAGAGATCGAAAACCATTTCTACACGGCTATGGAATTCAGTTATAATATTGATGATAATAACAACTGCAGCAACAAAAACTGCAGCTGTGTTAATGATGTGTTTTTTTTTTAAATTTTATTTACATTTTATACTCAAGCGCTCAATTTTACAACGTGGGAAATAATTGTTTGAAAGAAAAGAACAGGTTTTTAAATTTTATTATTATCAATATTAGTAGTAGTAGTAGTAGTAGTAGTAGTAGTAGTAGTAGTAGTAGTAGTAGTAGTAGTAGTAGTGGTGGTGGCTATATTAGTATTAATAGTAGTAGTAGTAGTAGTGGTAGTATTAGTATTAATAGTAGTAGTAGTAGTAGTAGTAGAATTTGTAGTAGTAGTAGTAGGTAATAATAGTAGTAGTAGTAGAAGAATTTGTAGTAGTAGTAGTAGGTTGTAGTAGTAATTTTATTATTTTTATGGTTATTATTGAAAAGAATCTATAGGCGAGCCCTGCTGACAACAATTAAAATAAAGAAAGTTACTACTGTAATGTTTTTAGTTTGGTTACTACTACTGCTACTACTGCTGCTACTACTGCTGCTACTACTACTACTGCTACTACTGCTGCTACTACTGTTATTACTGCTGCCTCTGCTACTACCGCTACTACTACTACTAATAATAAGAAGAAGTAGAAGAAGTAAAAGAATAATAATAACAAACATCTCTCTGACCAGGTATCAACGATGCCTAGCTCTATTTTATTGCCGTCATGTATAATAATAAAGTTATTATTATAATAATTAATAATAGTAATAATAATATTATTATTATTATTTATATTGCCCTTACTTAGTTTACGTTACCTTCTCTCCTAATTAGCGACAATATCACAAACACGAAAAATGTTAATAATTTCAGGTATTTCTGACAGGTATTCATACACAAATGCACACATACAAGACACGCACATACACTACACACACACACACGCACAGTCACACACACAATCCTATTCTTATTCTCATACTAGTTTTCTCTCTCTCTCTCTCTCTCTCTCTCTCCTTTCACTCTTTTTCTTTCTAATATTTTATTGTATTGTAATAATTGGTTACATTTCATATTACATTCTTCTTAATGATGAATGAAAGCCTAGTCACATGCACACGCACACACACACAAACACCCACACACAAATACACTTACAAACAGACGCATACACACATGTAGGAAGAGGGAGAGAGAGAGAGAGAGAAAGAAAAAGAGAAAGAGAAAAAAAAGAAAAAGAGAGAGAGAGAGAGAGGACAGAGAACACACACACACACACGAAGACTTCCTCGGGCATTTGAATTTTTGAAATATGCATGTTGAGAACATTAATATTTACGCAAGCCGTTTAAAGCATGGCGTATCGAATATGCAATAATAATAATAATAATAATTATTATAATAATTATATAATAATAATAATTAATATTATTAATTATAATATAAATCAATAAATAAATGAATAAAATAATAATAATAATGTTAATAACAATAATGAAGATTTTATACGGTTTTTACGTACTCACGCCTCATGACTTGACATTCTACTGCATTTTTTTTTAATGTCTGGTTAATTTTTTTTCTTCTATAGAATCAAAATGATCATCATATCGCAGAGTGTTTAAATTATAAAGTTGGAAATATATTTGATGGGTTTTAATTTGTGCCACAACCTTCTACGCCACTGCTGGGCAAACTTTTTTGCTGTGAGGGCCGCATTGAGAATTATTTTAAAGGGCCGTATATGTACTTAAATAGCAAATTTTTTCGACCCGGGAAAGAATTTTTTAAGATTTGTGGCTCCTTTTTTGGCCATAATGTCTGACTGACGTCCTGCCTTGCGGGCCACATAAAATAGCTTCGCGGGTCGTAGCTTGCCCACCCCTGACCAACATCATCAATATCGAAATGAAATGAAATTAAAATGTTTTTTAAATGTCAAGGTCGGTTCATAATGACACAAACACAAACAAACGAACGAACCTACAGAAGCAGACAAAAAATTAAAATAAAATAAATAAAAAATAAAATTACCTACAGTACACTAAGTTTATTGATGAACAACTTATAATTACAATGGCCATGATCATATTACATACGAATGTATGTATGTTTTTGTGTTTGTATATTTGTTTGTTTGATTGTATGTATGTTTGTATGTTTGTTTGTTAGCTTTTTTGTATGTTTGTTTGCATTGATTTTTGTTTGTTGGTATTGTTTGTGTGTTTTTGTTTGTTTGTTTGTTAGTATATATGTTTGTTGGTATGTTTGTTTGATTCTTTTTTGTTCGTTCGGTCGTTTGTCTGTATTTTTGTATGTTTGTATATATGTTTGTATGTATGTTTGTATGTGTGTGCATGTGTGTGTAGGTGGAAATTGAAGAGGTGGATGAGTTACGCTTGCATTCTTCGCGTATATATAATTGTACATTGGTAGAGTCGTTTAATTGTTTTTACATCCCTCTGCCTCTCTTTAAACGCTTGTTTATGTGGGTGTGGATGTGCATGCATGTGTGTGTGTGTGTGTGTGTGTGTGCGTGGTTGTGCGTGTGGGTGCGTGTGTTTGTTATTTTGTGTGTATGTGTGTGTGTGTGTGTGTGTGTGTGTGTTATTTTGTGTGTAAACTTTGTCCAATCGTTAAATGAAAATTTTTTGAATACTTAATTGTTGTTTACTCATAGAAATATAAATAACGATGAAGACAACGGTGCTGATTATGATTGTGGTGATGATGATGATGATGATGTGGTGATGATGACGAGGACGATGTTGATGATGATAATGAAATTACAACGGAGTTTAAAATTTGAAGAAAAAATTCTTTTCCTCCAACATTACATTTGATGTGAGAGTTTAACTTACATCATGATTTACAGCCACAAAAATATTTATGATGGGATGGATGACGATGACAACAACAACAACAACAACGACAACAACAACAACAACAACAACAACAACAATAATAATTATTATGCCTTTTTACAAAGTGCCTTTTTACGTCAGCTGTAAAAAATGTTATTGCTAATTATAAATACTCTACCTAATTATTAAAACATACATTCATACATGCTTACATAGATACATACATACATACATGCATACATACATACATACATACATACATACATACATACATACATACATACATACATACATACATACATACATACATACATACATACATACATACATACATACATACATACATACATACATACATACATACATACATACATACATACATACATACATACATACATACATACATACATACATACATACATACATACATACATACATACATACATACATACATACATACATACATATATACATAAATACATACATTCATACATACACACACACATATAAATATAAACACCTTCTTCGGCCTATAGATCTAACAAAGTATAAACGAAAATATACTAATTCTTTGGTGTTTTCATCATAATAAATGTATGTATGTATGTATTTAGTATGTATGTATGTATGTATGTATGTATGTATGCATGTATGTATGTTTTTATAGAATTCCTAAAATGTTTATAAAGTGATTTGAACCTTGCGATGAAGACTTGAACATGTGTTTTTTACTAGAAGATTTTGTAACTTTTGGTTGGAAAATTTATTAGTAATAATTTCAATAATAATACTAATTAATAATAATAATTATTATTATAATAATAAATATAATAATAATTTAATTATTATAGTAGATATTTTGTTATTATAGTTGATTTTATCATTTTAATTACTATTACAACTATTATTGATTCAAATGCTGCTACTACTTCTACTACCTCTACAGCTACTACTACTACTACTACTACTACTACTACTACTACTACTACTACTACTACTACTACTACTACTACTACTATTACTACTACAACTACTACTACTACTACTATTACTACTACAACAACTACTACTACTACTATTACATAATTATAATAATAATTATAATTTTAGTAATGATCATAATAATAATAATAATAACTACATTTTTTTGACAGAAAGTTAAAAGAGCTTTAAATAGGTCGAATTATTTCTGCTATCACCTGATTGTTTGGCTGATTCCTTGAATGAATATCTAAATATAGATACATAATTTATTGATTTCATTGGCTGATTGACCGGGTGAGTGGTTGATAGATTGACATCCTCTCCTCCTCCTTCTCATCATCATCATCATCATCTACTTTATCATCATCATCTACGTCATCAACTCTTCTATCGTCATCATAACTGAACTCTATAAAAAAATGTTGTCAACATCATTATCGTCACCGAACTTCATCAGCGTCGTCTTCATCTTCCTCATTTTTTTCCATTCTTCGCGAGCCACGAACAAATACGTATCCACCCACCTAACTAACAATAATAATAACAATAATAATAACAATAATAATAACAAAAATAATAATAATAATGACGAAACTATAGCTAGTAGCTACCATCATCAGCCCCACTATCATAGTGTTGGTGGTGTGAGTAAGAGGAGTTCCATCTTACAGTTGCAACATCATCAACAACATCAGTTAGATCTGCCTCTTCATCATCGCCAAGTGAGTGAGTGAGTGAGTGAGTGAGTGAGTGAGCCAGTGAGTGAATGAATGAGTGAGTGAGTGAATGAGTGAGTAATTGAATGAGTGAGTGAGTGAGTGAGTGAGTGAGTGATTGAATGAGTGAATGAGTGAGTGAGTGCGTGAATGAATGAATGAAAAAATGAATTGAATGAGTGAATGAATGAATGAATGAGTGAATGAGCAAATATATACGTGTTAGTTTGTATAGCAGTTTTTACATTCCGATAAGGATAATAAAATCATCATCCTGAAAACATATAAACAACTTTTATTCATTCATTCAATCATTAATTTATTCATTCGTTCATTCATTCATTCATTCATTTATTCATTCATTCATTCATTCATTTTTTCTTTCATTTACCCACACACATTCAATCTCGCAAACAGAACTTACGAGAATTTAGAAAAAAATTTTTGAATTTAAAAATTATTTTTGATGTGTTAATTTTAAAGAAACATTTACTACTAGTTTATTCTTTGTTTGTAAGTGCGCGCGTGTGTAAGTGTGTGTGTGTGTGTGAGTGTGTGTATTCACAAATGTTTGTTCGTTTGTTCGTTCGTTCGTGTGTCTGCTTGTTCATCCAATTTATTATTCATTCATTTATTCATTCATTCATTCATTTGTTCGTTCGTTCGTTCGTTCGTTCGTTCATTCATTCATTCATTCATTCATATATTCTTTGATATTTTTCTTTATAATTAGTTGTTAGTTTGTCGCGATATTGTTTATAGTCACGCTCGAGTTTGAAAAAACACCTCGTTTGAAAATTATTTTTCATTTCAAATGAATTAAATTTTATTCCGTTTGATGGGTTTTTTTTCGTTGTCGTCAAACTCTCTGCCATAATTGAATTGTAATCATTTTCATTGTCATCATCTTCTTCATCATCATCTTCATCATCATCTTCTTCATCGTCATCATCTTCCTAATCATCATCTTCACCATCATCTTCATCAGGACCAACTGTTGTCGGCAACGAACCAACAACAACAACACCATTTTTACAACAACAACAACAACAGCCCATTCCAACAGCCGCAACAACATGGAAGCAGACTTCAGCAGAAAAAATACCTGGAAGCTACACTGTCGTCCCACCTAACTTCTCTGCAGTTGCAAGCTCTTGACATGATGGCCACAACAAATAGAATCAAACACATCATCGAGCAAAACTGCCCCAAATCATCATCATCTCCATCATCATCATCATCGTCATCAGTTTCTTCATCATTACCATCATCATCATCATTCTCTTCATCGCCACCATCATCATCATCATCATCGAGTTTTGGTGATTTTAGAAGCGTTTTCGCCAGCCGTGAAGAGGATAACGACGATGATTCAAATGATGATGATGATGATGTTGTTGTTGGTGGTGATGGTAATGATGATGACAGTGATGACGATGATGATGATGATGGTTTAACCGGAAACAGCAACAGCACGGATAGTTTCAGCGTTGGTAAGAGGAGAAAGAAGACGGATTTTTATGGGATAGCTGGAAGATTTGGAAAGAGAGGAAGAGAGGGTGATCCGGCCGAGAGAGATGTTGAGAAACTTAGTGAGAGGGCCTAATCGATTGGTTGATTTGTATGGTTGATTGATTGACTGGCTGGTTGGTTGAGTGGTTGGTAGATGGAATTAATAATTGATCTAAGATTCGTTGGTTGGCTGGTTGATCTATTGATTAATTAATCAAATCGTTTGTCTAGATTTGTTATTCATGGTAAATTGGATTGCTTGGATTGGTTTCAAAAACCATGATTGGTTGATTGGTTGGTTCTTTGACTGATTGATTAATTGATTAACTGATTGACAAGTTAATTTAATTTTTTATGAATGAATAAATGGATGTGAAGAAAAGACTTGTACACAAATTCATCGTTCTATGACAAGACTAACATTATTTAGCAGCAACTAATTGATGACAACGAATATATATATATATATATATATATATATATATATATATACATATATATATGTATATATATATATATATATATATATATAACTTCAATAAAATTTCATTATTACGAATAATATAGTTAATATAATAAACGTTATTTATGAATAAAATAATAATAATAATAAATTTTTATAGTAATCGTTATTTTTGTTGTTGTGATTAATATTTATGATAACAAATAATAATTAGTTTAGCTGTATTATATATATATATATATATGTGTGTGTGTGTGTGTGTGTGTGTGTGTGTGTATGTGTGTGTATATATATATATATATATATATATAATATATATTTATTAGTGATCATTATCATCATCATCATCATCTTTTTCTTCTTCTTCAACTATTTTCATCATCATCGTCACCATCCTCTTCTTAATCATTGTCTGGAAAGCCATGAACTGTTTTTCAGCTAGTTGTGGAGGATAATAATGACAATGAGAACAATCCTTTATTAAGTTATATACAAAACAACATTGAAAATGGCAATAAAATGAAACCCATTGACAAGTGGAATAAAATAAGAGTGAAAGTGAAATAGAATAAAATACCAAGTAGAGTTTCAATTTAATCTACAAAGCTCTTCCTTCGTTCAAAGAATGAGTACAACTAGAGTTAATTAGTTTCAAAGTTCACATTTCTATCACATTATTACTATACAAAAGTCACATTTCTATCGCAATAGGCAGCATACGACGACGATGTTACAGTCCAAATAATGTTTACAAGAGGTAATTTTGCGCTACTGGTACACCTAGCGAAAAAATACCAATCAATCTATTTTTCATATTTTAATTAAATGGCTAAAAATAATTAGCTAAATAAGATATTTAAATACTTGAAACTTACAAACAATCATAGTTCACCTTTTAAAATCGATTTCTCCAATTTTTCAAAATCCCCTTTTCTCATTGGTCCCTTCTTAGTGACGTCATTTTTCGTTCCAGCCAATGGTCTGTTACTATTTATGAATTGATAGTTACTGTACAGACGATTCCATAAAATGTTTTCTTTTTTTCTAAGTTCACTTTTAGCGGCGTCAAACCTTCGGCGAGCGATGTTCAGTTTGGATTCTTTTTCGACTTCTGGTTTGCGCTTTGAAACCGTGTAGAAATTCCATTTGATTTTTACTGACATCGCTGTTGTTGATGTTGTTGTTGACGTTGTTGTTGCTATTGTTGATGTTGTTTTTATTATTATTAGTGTTGTTGTTGTTTATGTTGTTGATGTTGTTTTTGTTATTATTAATGTTGTTGTTGCTATTGTTGATGTTGTTTTTATTATTTCTTAAAATTGTTTTGTTGCTGATGTTGTTGCTCTTGTTATTATGTTGCTGGTGTTGTTGTCATTTAATTTTTTTTACTATTGTTGTTGTTATTGTTGTAGTTGTTGTTGTTGTTGTTGTTGTACTACAATTTAGTAATTAGTTAACCAATCCTGTTGTGTTGTTGCTGTTGTTGTTGTTGTACTACGATCTAGAAATTAGTTAACCAGTCAATTCTGTTACCTAGATTGATTTACGAGTCAACTCTAACAACTCATATTATATTTGTGTTGAGGAGAAAGAGAAAGAGAGAGAGAGAGAGAAAAAGAGAGAAAGCGAGAGAGATAAACTAGACGAGAGAGTGAGAAAAAAAAGGAATAATAACGATATCGTGAATGAAAGAAAAGAGTAGGAAGAAAGAGATAAAACATGAGTGAGAGAAAGAACGAAAGAAAGAGAAAGAGAGAGAGAGAGAGAAAGAGAGAGAAAGAAAGAGGGTGATTGAAAGAAGAAAACATGGGAGTAGAATTGAAAATAGAACAATATAAACAAGATAGATTGAGTGGTAAACAAAGAGTTTAAGATAAGTAGAAAAATATAATATTGAAAATTAAAATGAGAGAGAGTGAGAAAAAGAGGTGAAGAGAAAGAGAGAGAGAGAGAGAGAGAGAGAGAAAGAAAGAGTAAAACAAAACATAAAAAAGAGATGCGAAGAAAGAGGGCGAGAGAGAAAGAAAGAGAGAGAGAGAAGAGAGCTTACAAGGATGGGATGGAGTATCACAAATACAAGTTAGAGCATGTTGAGATCTTATCATCGGCGTCACTACATCTCCCACACACGCGATCACACAAACTCACACGCACAAAAACACACACGCACAAACACATACTCAAACACACACAAACACACACACACAAACACACACACACAAACACACATGAGAGTGTTCGTGGTTTGCTGTGTTGATATATGTGTGACTACTATACGTAAAAGAGCATATATCAAGTTTCATAGTACCCCTGTGTCAGAAATGTATTTATTATTATTATTATTATCGTTATTATCATTATTGTTGTTGTTGTTGTTATTGCTATTATTATTATTATTGTTTTTATTGTTGTTATTATTATTATTAAAAATTAGGATTCCTTCGTTGGCGCGTTTTATTGAAATCTAACGACCAATCAGCGAGCGAGTGTGTCGCCATTATGAAGGGCGACGACGACGATGATGATGATGATGATGATAAAGATGACGATGATTATGATGATGATGATAAAGAAGAAGAAGATGACGATAATGATGATGATGATAAAGAAAAAGATGATGATGATGATGAATGATGTTGATGATGGTGGTTGTGATGATGATGCTGCTTAACGTCTGCGCTAGGTAAATGAAATGCGTTTAATTTGTTTCATGCTTATGACGATGTTGTTTTTGTAGTCGACTGAAGTTAATGATATCATATTATCATCATTAATGTCTTGTATACTTCCTCTGACTCTCTTTCTCTTTTTCTCCCTCTCCTTCTCTCTCTCTTTCTCTCTTTCTCTTTTTCTGCAATCCTTTCTTCCTTTCGTTCTTATTTCATTTTTCTCATTCATTATTGATTGATTCATTATTTTTTCTCTCTCTCTTTCTCTTCCCCTTTCTCTCTCTCACGTATTTCCATGATAATATTTGCATGCCGTAAAAACGAAATTAATCCGAACATGAAGAATTAGTTAATACTAAAACAATGGTTGCATTCTTATAGTGTGTTTGCCCAATATTATTTCGGGCAATCTAACTCTCTCTTTCTCTCTCTCTCTCTCTCTTTTTCTCTCTCTTTCTTTTTCTACCTCACTATTTTCCCTTTTCTTTCTGTGTGTGTATTTGTGTATCTGTGTGTGTGTGTGTGTGTGTGTGTGTGAGTGTAGGTATGTATGTGTTTATAAATATACATATGTCTGTGTGTGTGTGTGTGTGTGTGTGCGTGTGCGTATTAAATAAATATCTTAGCAGACATGTACATCACAAGGTGTTTTTACATGCTTGAATAAGTGAGCGAGCGAACGAATGAATGAATAAATGGATGACTGAGTGAATGAATGAATGAATGAATGAACGAACGAACGAACGAACGAATGAATGAATGAATGAATGAATGAATGAATGCTTGAATGAATGCATGAATGAATGAATGAACGAACGAACAAACGAATGAATGAATGAATGAATAAATGACATGAATGAATGAATGAATGAATGAACGAACGAACGAACGAACGAACGAACGAATGAATGAATGCTTGAATGAATGCATGAATGAATGAATGAATGAATGAATGAATGAACGAACGC
>NW_008704216.1:350610-363110 GCF_000326865.2 Helobdella robusta | reverse complement strand
ACATTATTTACTATGTATTTTGCAATCTTCAAACATTCGTTCAGCTTCTTTATTTGTATGCTCATTCATTCATTCGTTCGATCGTTCCTTCTTCAATCGCTCGTACACACACACACACACACACACACACAAAAGCCAGGGTGTAATAAATCATATTAAAAAGAAGAAAAAAGAAAACAACCAAATGAAGAAGTAGAAGAACTTATTTGAACTGCATTCAGTGAGAAGCCCCCTCGCCGCGTCAAGGCAGCCATTCACGAGGGGGTTAATAATAAAACTATAGCCTAGAAATAATAAGTAACGAATGTCTAGATATAATAGACAACTTTAACTAAAAACGAAAATAATATTGTGTTGATTGTCGTGTCTGATTGCTGTTGTTGGTGCTGTGCTAAACAAACAACAAACAAAACAATACAATACAAATAAACTAGAACGTAAGAAAGAGAGAATAGAGTCCTTAACTTACCTATGTTCACTAAATTAACTCACCTACCTATCTTCAATAAGCTCAACTTACGAATTAATCCAACCTATCTGTACAATTACGAAGAAAAAAGTGAGGAAAAGAGAATAAAACATCAAACAAACAAAACAACGAATGTATGTGTGTATGTGTGTGTGTGTGTGTGTATGTGTGTTTGTGTGTGTGTATAACCGCGCAATAATAATAACAGTAAAATAAACGAATAATTCTAGAAATAATATGTAATAACTTCTAGAAATAATAAAGTAAAATGAAAGATAAAAAATGAGATCAGGTGCTATGGGAATGCCCTAAAGCGGTTGGTCTGATCACAACGTGTTTTCGTCTCCTATTTATTCCAGTTCCATTCATATATTCTTATCATTTCAATCATTGACATCATTAAAAAACTTCATTTAATGTATATGAAACATTATTTATATGTGTTTAACATTAATAAATTAACTATGCAAAAATGATTTCAACAGACATCCTGATGGGTTGGTTCGGAAGTGGTTTAATTAGCTGTTGTATTCAAATTTAATCGAGATCACTCCTCTTCCATTAAACAATTGAAAAATAAAAATATATATATATATTGTGTGTGTGTGTTGTGGTGTGTGTGTGTGTGTGAGTGAGTGAGTGAGTGAGTGAGTGAGTGAGTGAGTGAGTGAGTGAGTGAGTGAGTGAGTGAGTGAGTGAGTGTGATACTCACATGAGATGAAAGAAATAAAACAAACCAAAGTTTTATTTAAAACCATCTGGTTAAAAAAATATTTAAATAATAACTCCTAATTCCAACACAAAGTCGGCGCATGGTCGGGGGCGTCTGTTCTCAATTTTTTACATTCATTATATTGAATTTTATTTATTAATTTTATTTATTTATTTGTTTATTTATTTTATTTATTTATTTACTTAATTAAATATTTGGATGTCCCTCGGCACATGGTCGGGGACGTCTGGTCTTATTTTTTTAAATTCATTATATAGAGTTTTATTTATTTCGCGGTTTTTATTTTGTTTCAAGTTTCGTAAAATCTTATTTTAATCAAGTTATTTGTTATTTTTGGATGTATTCGTTATTTATATTGTTGCCTATTTCTAGACCGACTACTTCTCAGAACTGATCTCGAGTCTTGAAGTGAGCATATAAGCAAGGTACTGGAATTATGAAGATCAATATGAAAATTCTTCTTTATCTTATTATTAATGTATTTTGTTATTATTATTATTATTATTATTATTATTATTATTATTATTATTATTGTTATTATCTAATGCAAAACAAAAACAACAACAAAAAAACCTTTTTTAAATTTTATTATTTTAGATACGTAAATATAAATAGGATGACGATGACGAAACTTTTTGCTTAAATATCCATACATATGTGTACATATATATACAAATATAGATATACATATGCCTGTGTGTGTGTGTGAGTATGTGTGTGCGTGTGCCCGTGTGTTTGCGACGTGTTAAAGTAACGTTTGTAGTAATTATTTTGTTGTGGGCAAGAGAAAATTTTTATTTTATTGCACCTCTGAACACTTTGTGATAAAAGTATAGGATTGCTGGCTAGCTGGCTGGCTGGCTGGCTGGCTGGCTGGCTGGCTGGCTGGCTGGCATCTTTCCGTTATTGTTCGGTATTGTACGGTATTTTTAAAGTATAGTGAGGTGTTATTATGTATTGCTGAGTATTGCTATGTATTATTGTGTATTGTTGAAGTATTGCAGTGTATTATTTTGTATTGTTAAGTGTTATTATGTGCTGTTGAGTATTGCTAGGTTTTATAATGTATATAGTTGTATTTGTATGTGTGTATAAAAAAGTCTTTAAAATTTTGAGGTGGGAATTGTAGAAGATACTGTTGGTGCGTATTTCTTGGTAGTGTTGTTGTTGTTGTAGTTGTTGATGATGATGTTCTTATGTGTTCATTTTGTGTGTGTGTGTGTGCGCGCGTGTGTGTGTTTGTGTGAAGTTGAATGAAAATAAAGAACAAGGATGAGATAAAAATTATAAATAAGAGTAAAAAATTATTAATTATAATAATAATACCAGTGCAAATAATAATAATAATAATTATACCACTACTACTACTACTACTAGTGCTGTTGCTACTACTACTACTACTACTACTACTACTGCTGCTGCTGCTGCTGCTGCTGCTTCTACTACTACTGCTACTACTACTACCTATAACATTGCTACTACTACTACTACTACTAATAATAATAATGATAATTATTTTTATTATTAATATTATAATATTTAACAGTAAACGCCAAAAATGGTAATAGTGTTTTTTGTAACGTTTAAAACAAGAGAGAGGTTGGAAACAATTGCATAAGAAAGTGTTGAATGGAATGAATGAATGGATGAACGAATGAATGGTGGATGAATGAATGGATGGATGAATGAATAACTGAATGAACGAACGAACGAATGAATGGATGAATGAATAAATATATGAAGCTTCGAATAATGAACAAATTAGTGGACAAATAAACGAAAAATAAATAAACGGCCGAATGGAATTAACGAAGGAGTGAACGGATGAATGAACGAACGAACGAATGAATGAATGAATGAATGAATGAATGAATGAATGAATGAACGAACGAATGAACAAACGAACGAACGAATGAATGAATAAATGGATGAATAAATGAAAGATCGAAAAAATGTATTAGAAAAAGAGATATGTTTGCTCATTTCACAATGATGACGATGATCACAAATAGATAAACAACACACACTTATATAGGATAAAAATGGTTGATTCAAAGAAAATTAAAAAATGAATTTTAAAAATATTAAAAAATATTTTCAAAATCTCATTTATATAGCCAAAGATGTACAATATGGAATAAAATTAGATTTAATATTTATAATGTTGTGACGTCATAAACTAACCGACCAATCGGATCTCCGCGTTCCACAAGCCAACCAAAGATGTTAAATAAATTGAGAAAAAATGGCGTTTATTAATTAAAAATTTAAAAAATGTTAAACTGAACACAGCCAATTTTATTGAAACAGATTTATCTTTGCCAATTGAATAAAGGACCAGGAAAAATTTAAAAACTGCCGAGCCAATCAAAATCTTAGATTGAATTTACCGGAAGTTGTCTTTTTGCTCTGGTTGGTTGATGACGTCGACGATGACTCCTCCTCTTTCTGGCTGATCTGGTAATGCTGAACTTGTTTCTCTAGAGCCAGATTCTCCGTCTCTAGTGACATCAGTTCCTGCCTGGTGATGATGGAGGTAGTGATGATGATGGGAGTAGTGATGATGATGATAATGATGGTAAAACTTAAACGGATAAAATGACTTATTGCTATATTTTATTCGACAGCTGCACGAACAAAGATTACAAAGATGGCAAATAAAAAAAAATTAAAACCGGAAAAAGCCCACTGACCTCATTTGGTGTCTTTGTTTGAGGATGACGTCATCGGACATGATCCACCTATCCATGAAGAGAAGGTGCGAGTCCAACCATTCGAGCTGCAGGTGAAGGTTGCCACCATCGTCAAGGTAATTGGTGTTGTTCTGTAACTGGTGGTGATGATGATGAGGATGATGGTGATGATGGCGATGATGAGGATGGTGATAACGATGATGATGATGACGATGATGGTGGTGATGATGATGATGATGATGGTGGTGGTGATGAACACGGTGATGATAACGATGATGATGATGACGATGATGGTGATGATAACGATGATGGTGGTGGTGATGATGATGAAATGATAATAATAACTTCATTTTCACCATTTCATAGGCCATTAATTTAAAAGTTGATTGTTAAAAATTTAAAGAAAACAGTTCAGTGTTATTACTTCAACAACCGTAGCGTATTAAAACAACGAACAGTTTAATCATCATCGTCATCATCATCGTCATCATCATCGTCATCATCATCGTTATCATCATCATCATCTCAGTGACCATCATAATCATAACCTGAACGGTGGACAATGTCGTCTGTATTGTCTGACCATCGTCGGCGTCTGTTTGAATATAATAGCACGATCTGCTTTCACTCAGCACACCGCCACAACCGCTACCACCAACGCTACCATTACTTCCGCCATCTTCGTTTTCTACCGGAAGTACGGACACACACCACGTGACTTTTCTCATGTGGAAGCGCGGCACGTGACTGACGTCATCGTAGAAGAGACGAAGAAGCAATCTTATTGGTTGGTTGGTTGGTGAGTTGGTTAGATGGTTGGATGGTTGGTTGGTTGGTGGATGGGTTGGATGGTTGGTTAAATGGATAGTTTATCGGTTAATTGTCAGGATGGATGAACTGGATGAATACGTCATAACTTACTTGTCTATGCTAACATCTGTCTCAAGTGTCCAGGCTTGTTCCTCTCTGTCGTACAATCGGGTTCGATTCCTCCCTTGGATGAATGGTTTCAACGTGGCTTCTCCAACCACCGAACACGATTTCAAAATGGCGCGAACCTGCATCTCTTGAGTCCTGATAATGATGATGATGCTGATGATGATGTTGCTGATAATGATGATGGTAATGATGATGTTTTGATAATGATGATGATGATGATGATGATGATGGTGTTGATGAAGAGAAAAACGATAATGGTGATGATTAGAATAAAAAAATATTTATTAATTAACCAAATCTTTAAAGTGGTTCATCATAGGTATCAATGAATTCGCGAAAAACATCCTTATCATCACCACCAACATCATCATCAACATCATCATTATCATCCTCATCATCTTCATCACCATCACCGTCATCATCACTATAACCATCATCACCGTAATCATCATCACAACTGACTTGGACCAACCAGAAGAGCCACTACTACCACTACTACTGCTACCACCCATTTTTTGCAGCGTGTGTGGCCGGCGACTTCGTCCATTGGCGTTCACCATGGTCTCGATCGTTCCGTCAGATTGATAAATGGATGGTGAATAGGATGACGACGACGACGACGATGATGATGATGATAGTTTTACGGACACCTGTGCGTTGATGATAATGATGTTGATGTAATGATGATGATGATGATGTTGATGTTGATGACGATGTTGTTGTTGTTGTTGTTGTCGATGATGATGATAATGATAATGATATAACGATGATGATGATGATGATGGCGATGATGATGATGTTGACGATGACAGTTTTACAGACACCTGGTGAGAAAATTATGTTCTTCTTTTATTTCAAAAACTACTTTTGTTAGTTTCGAAGCGTGATTTCACGTGGGTTGATTGATGATAATCTTGTTGTTGTTGATGATTATGATGTAGTAGTAGTATTGTACTAGTAGTAGTAGTACTATTGCTTCTTCTACTACGAAGAAGCAATAGTAGTAGTTTTAGTAGCAGCATAAGTAGTAGCAGTAGTAGCAGTAGTAGTAGTAGTAGTAGTAGAAGTTGTATTTGTTGATAATGATTATTTGTTATGCAATTTGGTTTTATAAAAACATTGATTATATTATAATTAGAGGTGTAATAATAAAATTATTATTATTGTCATTATTGTTATTATTATTATTATTATTATTAAAAATGACATTAATATAATAAGGCTGGTGATGATGGCTCGACTAAATTATTTCTTTCATTGAGAGAAATGTTTGAACTTTGATGGATTGAAATGAAATTATTTTTTGATTTTTGGTTCGCTTGACTGCTGTTATGCTTCATTTTTTTATGCATTTTGTTATAATTTTTTTGTCATGTTGGCATAATTTAAATTATTTTCATCATAAATTTTTTTTATCAACAACTCAAACATTCAACCGACCATATAATTATTTGACAAACCAGCCAACCAACCAACCAACCAACCAACCAACCAACCAACCAACCAACCAACCAACCAACCAACCATCCATCCAACCAACCAACCAACCAATCAACTAACCTCAACTAACCTCGTATTTAACTTTACAGACACTATCAAAGCTGCTTAGTCTTGATAAGCTGACGGCAAAATCGCTACTACCACTACTACCACTACCACCAATAATTCCACCGCTGCCACTACCACAATCGTCAAAGCCGAAAGGGTAGAGCAACAAGCTCCAGTCAAAATTTCCAAAACAAAAATATGAACTTTCGAAGAGTTGGATTGGCTGTTGCTGCTGTTGTTGCAGCTGCTTGAAGCTGTTGTTGTTGCTGCTGATGTTGTTGCTGCCGCTGATGAAGCTACTACCACTGCCGCTGCTAATGGTGTTCTCGGCTGTCAGTTTTATCGTCTGTTAGTTGTTGTCATCATTGCATTGTAGTAATTGTAAAAATTATTCAATACTTAATAAGCAAACATCATCCATAATGATAATGATGATGATGATGACAAGGATGACGATCGTTAGTATCATTATTATTATTGTGTTTCTTTTATTTTTTATGGTGGGGAGTTGCACAAAAACCCCATAAAGCCTTTCGAGACTGTTAAAAAAATTTTATACTTGGCTCGGAGCAATTAACTTTGTTGTAAAATAGTGGCGGGAAAATAAAAAGGCGGGAAAATAAAATGGCGGGAAAATAAAATGGCAAGAAAATGAAGCATGCTCATTGGTTAATGGGTTAATTGGTTGGCTGGCTGGTTGGTTGATTTGTTGGTTGAAGTAGTTGATTGGTTGAGATATTTTGCTTACCTGGGCTTTCAGAGCCTGCAAAAAGAATTATATATTCTTTCATCGTGTTAGTTTCTTGCGATTTTGTTGTTGTTGTAGATTTTATTGATGTTGAAGATAACAAAACAAAAACTAAAAAACCAAAACAAAGATAGAATTTACCGGAAACGTATAAAAAACAAAAAGTCGTTTGCTGCAAAATTGATGAGTAATTGATCTCATCCGTTCTCTTCCGTTTCTATTTTAAATGGGACGAATTAATTTCAAATTAAATTAAGCGCCAAGTAAATGAATGAATGAATGAATGAATGATGTATCGTCTGTCTATTAAGCTCACGTGATCTGTCATCCGATGATGATGGTGGTGTTGATGATGATGGTGAACTGGACGAAGGTAAAAATGATGATGTTTGTTTTTTTTTTCAATTTTATTTTTCTTTTGTTTTTGATCTTTCTTTTATCATCATCGTCATCATCATCGTCATCGTCGTTGTCATCATCTTCATCACAAGGTACCGTGAATAAAGGAGCGTAGCTGTGTGGAGTAAGTAAACATAACATCACATCGTTTCTCTCTCTCTCTTTCTTTCTTTCTTTCTTTCTTTCTCTTTATTTCTCTCTCTCTCTCTCTCTTTCTTTCTCTTTCAATTTTTTTTTTCTCTCTCTCTCTCTTTATTTCTCTCTCTTTCTCTCACTCTCTCACTTTCTCACTCTTTTTCTTTCTCTCACAGAGTTTTTCTTTCTCTCTCCTAAGTCTCACTTCTTCCCCATCGTCCCCTCGCCTTCCTTCTTTTTTCTCAGCTTCGACCCATCTCCTCAATGAAGGTGTCTAAAATGTAATTAGCGCATCGGTTGTAAAAGTTGTTGTTGTTTTGTTGTTGTTCTTGTTAGAAGTTAGAAATAGCAGTAGTACCAGCAGCAGCAGCAGCAGCAGTAGTAGTAGTAGTAGCTGCGGTATTAAAAGTTGTACTACTAGAAGTAGTAGTAGTTGTAGCAGCAGTAGTAGTTGCCTTGTTTTCAGGGCATTTACAAGATTTTCAGTCTCTTTATTAGAGTCGTTATTGCTTTAGCTTGAGACGAATGTATGTGTGTTTGTATGTCTGCGCTTTTTTGTTTTCGTATGTATGTATGTATGTCTGTATGTATGTATGTATGTATGTATGTATGTATGTATGTATGTATGTATGTATGTATGTATGTATGTATGTATGTATGTATGTATGTATGTATGTATGTATGTATGTATGTATGTATGTAGGTTTGTTTCTTATTTGAATGAAAGGTCTCAATATGTTCATATCAATAACTCTAAATCTACTCCTTCTTTAATCACTACTGGCGTTCCTCAAGGTTCGATACTTGGTCCTCTTCTCTTTAATATTTTTATAAATGATTTTATTAACTCTTCTAAAGTTTTAAAATTTATTCTCTTTGCGGATGATTCCACTTTGTTATTGTCTAACCTTAATGTTAATGTTTAGGCATCAATTTGTAATGAGGAGCTTCTTAATGTATACAACTGGGTTCAAGCTAATAATTTAAGAATTAACCTTACTAAAACGCATTTTATTTTATTTGGACCAAAGATTCGAACTAATATTGTTAACGTTCAACTTTCATTAAATAACACCTGCATTAATAGGGCTGAATCTACTAAATTTTTAGGTGTTGTTATAACAAGCAATTTGTCATGGACTAATCACATTCAAATGATTTCATACAAAAAATTTAGGTGTGATGTATCGTCTTAGGTCTAAATTTCCTAATCATGTTTTATTTACATTGTATTATTCAATGGTTTTGCCATATATTACATATTGCATATCTATTTGGGGTTTTAGTACAAAGACAAATATCCATATTTTAAACGTTTGTCAAAATTTTTTTCTTCGTATACTGTTTGGTTTAACTAAATCTGATCACATTAGTCATTTTTATACGTCATCAAAAATTTTGAAAATTTATCAATAACACATTTTATTTACTTTATTGTTTTTTTATAAATTATTTAAATTAAATTACTGTCCCTCATTAAACCATCAGTTCAATCATTTATTAAATCACCGTTCTATAGTTTTAAAAAATAACCCGGATTTTTATTTACCGAAACCTCGTACAAATTTCATAATTAATTCTGTTTTTCATGTGTCGAGTCGGTTATGGGATATTTTACCAATGCATGTTAAAAATTTGCCAACGCTAGGATTGTTTAAGCAGTCTGTTCATCATTTAATCTTGGAAAATTATTTTTCATCGTTTAATTGAAACTGCTCTAGTCAAAGTGTTTATTGTATTTTGATATTTTGTTTATTAGAAGTTATTTTACTTTTCTTTTCTCACAAGGTGGCCTAACAAGTGAAAACTTCTGGTCTCCTAGTAATTTATTATTGTGATATTTTGCTGAATAAAAGAATGTTTCAATGTTTCAATTCAATGTTTCAATGTATGTATGTATGTATGTATGTGTGTATGTGTGTATGTATGCATATATGTATGCATAAGAGTGTGTGATGATGATGATGATGATGTGGTTGTTGATGATGATGATGACGTTAATAAACTAATTAATGGATGCATGGAGTAAAGATAACGAGACGTGCACGGAAAAAATCGAAATGATTAATTTGACAAAATAATACCTTCTGGTAGATGGATGGAAGAATGAATAAATGAATGAATAAATTAATAAATTAATGAATGAACGAATGAACGTACAAACGAACGAATGAACGAACGAACGAATAAATGAATGAATAATCGATTTATCGAAAAAATGAACGAGCGTTAAAAATGATTATACCATAGATGATAAAAACTAATTTCAGCTATAAAAACAATGATGATAAAGACAACAACAACAAAACAACAACAAGACAACAACAACTGCGTTGATGACGGCGCGTTTAACAACATGCCATAGAGAATGTTTGAATGGCCCAGGAAGGGCCACGCTGATATAATGAAAAGTCTGTACTATATTTCAACTCTTAGTCCTTCCACTAACGTCTCTACTTTAAGCCGCACGGTTCTTTATACTGTTGTGTTTTCTATGTATCAATGTATACATGTGTATGTTGTTGTTGTTCTTCTTCTTCTTCCATCCATCCATCTACCATATTGTTGGTAGTGTTGTTCGGTGTAGTCTGTTTTGTTGTTGCAATGAGCTTGTTGTGTGTGTGTGTGTGTGCGTGCGTGTGTGTTACTTGTAATACTGGCGGTAGTAAAAGTATAAGCAAAAATCGGATATTTAGTTGGATGATGCTGCTAGTAGTAGTAGTAGTTGTTGTAGTTGTAGTAGTAGTAGTAGTAGTAGTAGTAGTAGTAGTAGTTGTTGTAGTTGTAGTAGTAGTAGCAGTAGTAGTAGTAGCAGTAGTAGTTTTTTGCGTCCATTTAGTGTTTTCGTCACATAGCTGTTTGAGATGAGTTGAGAAGTGTTTCTGTGTTGGCATTTTTTTATGTTTTGTATTATATTTGTATGATTTTGTGTGTACTATTGTATATTTTTGTAGCATGCATGTTTGTTTGTATAATTATATAGTATATATGTACTTTTGTGTGTTGTGTAGTATGTATGCATGTATTTTTGTGTGTTGTGTTGTATGTATGTATGTATTTTTGCGTGTTGTGTACTTTGTATGTAAGTTTTTTTGTAGGTTGTGTAGTTTGTGTGTATGTATTTCTGTATAATTATATGCTATTTTGTACTTAATTGAATATTTCTATTATACGCAAACCTTTCTTTTTTGTATGGAGATCGAATAAGAGCTTGTGCTATTGTCTAAAGTTATTGTGAAAATATAATAATATTATAAGAAATAAATGGAATTAAAAGTATAATAATAATAAAAAGAATAAGAAAATAATAATAATAAGGAAATAATCCAAATAATGAATAGGAATCGTTAAGGATGATGACGACGAAGACGAAGTGATGGCATAGAAACTATGTTGTATAATAAGTCAAAAAAAAAACAACAACAAACAAAATCAACAACAGCAATAAAAGAAGGCAAACTCAGCGCAACTCCGTCCATCCATCCATCACCGCAAAATGGCGGCAAGCCGGAAGTGAACTAATAGTGATTTATGATCTTTTGAATGTTGTTTACATCGTGACGTCATAGTTACGTCACCAGGCGCGTATCTCCTTTAGATGTGTGCCAGGTGTTTGCTATTAAGTGATTCAGTGCGACGTAATCAACTTCGTGAGTGTCATCGTCATCATCATCTCCATTGTCATCATCATCATCATCATCATCATAATCATCATCATCATCACCACCAAGTTTTTGTAGATATCAAAAAATCATCAAAACGGTACGCCAGCTAGAAAATTAATTATTCACGAATCCTCTTCTCTGACTGACTGCTTTGATGGTCGGCCAATCAGTTGATTGGTTTGTTTTATTGGCAGCCAACTAACCAATTAGCTAATTTGAAAGTTTTATCGACACTTGATTGGTTGGTTTGATGGTTAGCTATTTTTAGCTCTAATTGGTTGTCTTGTTAACTTTGGATTGTTTCAATGGTTTGTTTGTTTTTGAGAATTGTTTGATTAGCTGCTAGGAAAATGTTATTTTTTGTTACAGTTAAAATCGTATACAGATAGATTGGTTAATTGACTGATAGGCTGATTAAATGGTTGACTGATTGGCTGATTGAATGTTTTGCTGATTGGATGAATAAATAGTTGATTGGTTGGTTGGTTGGTCAGTGAATGATTGGTCGTTTGGTTGGTCAGTTGGTTGGTTGAACTGAGATACCTCAGGCAGTTGAATTATTGAGTAGAGTCACACAGGAAAGTCTTCAGATGGTCATCAAGATTGCAAGATGGAAGTAATGATGATGACGATGATGATGACGATGATGACGCTAAGCGTGATGTTTTTTTTCATTTTTGCAGGTGAAGATGACGATGATCGCCAAGATGATGATACTCGAACACACCTGATTACAACTTCTCCTTGAAGATTTTTAAAAAGTATACAAAGAATGTAACGGACTATTTCTTGAGTAGATATTAAAGTTGGATTTTGGAATAAATTTTGAAATGAATTTTAGAATGAATTTTATTAAATGTTGGAGATACAAAAATTTTGAAATGACTTTTGGAATGAATTTTATTAAATGTTGAAGATCCGAAAATAATTTGTAGTGAATGTAAACGAGCGTAAACCAATTGTAACGAAACGTAAAAAATGTAAACAAAATGTAAACAAAATGTAACAAAAGTGTAAACAAAATGTTACAAAGTAGTAAACAGACTGAATTTTTTAAACACGCGATATAATTTTTCGCTCAATTTGAAAACTTTTAAATGAAGATTTCGCTTCCATGGTGCTTTTAAAGAAAAGGTTTTTACTTATTCTTTCATTTCCTCATTCTTTTATT
>NW_008704216.1:343110-345610 GCF_000326865.2 Helobdella robusta | reverse complement strand
TTCTCTCTCTCTTTCTCTTTCTGAAAGGTCTTTTTCTATTTCTCTTTCTCTTTTTGAAAGGTTTCTTTCTATTTCTCTCTCTCTCTCTCTTTTTCTCTCTCTTTGAAGGGTTAACTTTTTTTCTGTAGCATCAGTGACACTTCCGTGTATACATATATACATACAACATACGTTCATCTTTGTGTTTACGGTCTTAATATGTAAATGAGGTTTAATATTATGAAAATATGTGAGTGTGCGTATGTGTGTGTGTGTGTGTATGTGTGTGTTGGTTTATTTGATAGAGTGTGTGCATGCACTCGTGTGCGTGTGGTCTGTGTGTTTGTGTGTGTGTATGTGTGTGTGTGTGCGGGTACAAAACCCTTCTCCCTGGTTGCATTTAGAAATTGCATGATAAAAATTTTCTAGTAAAATGCGTGTGTTTGTGGTTTTATTGGTTATTATTTTTGTTTGTTTGTTTCTATGTTTTTAATTGCTTGTATATATGTATGTATGTTTTTTATTGCATGTATGTGTGCATGTATGTGTCTACCTGTATTGTGTTTGTATGTATGTATGTGAGTGTATTATGTTTGTATGTATGTTTGTATGTGTGTGTATGTGTGTATGTATGTGCAGGCTTCTTTCTACGTCAGTGAATTTTTTTCAATCCGGGAGAAGAAATTTAAGTAACATACAATCCATACGCTGTTTGCATGTGTACAATGTTTGCTGGGACAAATTTGATGACAAACATACTAGCGAACACGAACATACATACATACATTCATTCATTCATTTATTCACTCACTCATTCATTCTTTTTTTTTCCCTCACTCGTCCGTTCAGTAATTAACTCATTCATTCCCCCATCATTCACTCATTCATTCGTTTGTTCGCCGGCCCGTTCATTTGGTCATTCGCTGGTTCATCCATTCATTCATCCATCCACCCCACTTAGTTTGTTTCCTTTCCTTCGTTTCTTGGTTGTTTTTAATCACATATGGCTCCAACGTTACAACAGTGCCCCGTCTGCTTAACCACTATAGAAGCATTCCAGACGGGAAGTTATGTCGGCACGGAGGTAAAGTGAAAGGACAGGAATGCTCGGGGTCCCGGAAAAAAGTTGATCCATTGGGCGCGAGGGCTGCTTCGCCTCTCGGTGCCGCACCCGACCCCAAGCCCGGGTTGCCCACACGGTCGTCGGCCGCATCGGTCTCCGGTGATCCTCTCGACCTGGATTACTCTGGTGTTTATGACAAACTGGCGGCCGTGCTGAAATGTGTACTGGTGTACGACCATATCCCTAAGCCATGCAGGGAGAAGTTCGCACATGATCTGAACGCCTTGCTGACGGCTGTTTGTAATGACCCTGGTGACCCGGCTCACTGGGTTAGACTCCACTGTTTTGTCCCATACGTCTTACAGAAGACTTCCAGAGGGGGTCGCCGGGTCAACCAGGGCAATCTGGTCAACAAGCGTCTAAGCGAATATTCAACTATTAGTCTTGAAACCCTGGTACTGTGCTTTGATGGGTTCAATAATGTCAAATCACAAAAGCACAACCCCGATCGGTGGATCAACGCTGTGTCATCTTGTATTAAACAGGGAAACCTGTCCTCGGCTGTCAGACTTGTCTGTTCGCCGGAGGGCCTGGCGGAGAGCTCGCCGGCCACCTTCGATAAATTATGTTCCATCCACCCAAAAATTCCGGTGGACAGGCGGGTCTTTCCCGCATTGACACCAACGGCTGGTTGCGTTTCTCCCGCCGAGGTGCCGAGAACCGTTAAATCGTTCAAAAACGGTTCTTCTGAAGACCTGGATGGCCTACAACCCCAGCACCTTAAGGATGTTTTTTCAGGCCCCTTGCCAATCGACGACACACTGAACTCCTTAACCCAATTCATTAATTTGATCCTATCTGGAGCTTGCCCACTCTCCGTCCGCCGGTTCTTTTTTGGAGGCCGGCTAATAGCTTTAAATAAGAAAGACGGAGGGGTCAGACCGATTGCGGTCGGGAACGTTTGGAGGAGGTTGGCCGGCAAATGTGCTGTTCATGCGGTTCGAAGATTGGTCACCGACCTCCCCGATCAATGGGGGTTTCTGAAACTAGACTTTAAAAATGCCTTTAATGCCTTGAGAAGAGACTCAATGTTGGAGGCTGTCAAACTTTTTTGCCCCAATATCTATAATTTTTGCCATTCTGCCTATGGTGGAGTCTCTTCCCTTGGCTACCACTCTTGGGTTGTAGAATTGGCCGAGGGGGTACAGCAGGGTGATCTCCTTGGTCCTTTGCTGTTTGCACTAACTCTTCATCCACTCTTAGAGAAAGCTTTGTCCACTTTCGTTTGCGCTTATCTGGATGATATCAGCATTGCTTCGGACGGCCCAACTCTGGCCGATAGCTACGAATATTTGAAGCACAACTCCGCTGCAATTGGTTTAGAGTTAAACATTAAAAAATGCAAACTTCACTGCCAAAGTTTATTTCAGGTGCCACATGCGCTGGCTGGAATACCCA
>NW_008704216.1:333110-340610 GCF_000326865.2 Helobdella robusta | reverse complement strand
CCATCCATCCATCCATCCATCCATCCATCCATCCATCCGTCCATCTATTCATCCATTCATTCATTCACTCATTCACTCACTCGCCAACTAATTCCCAACCTGGTTGATCAGCGTGAACCCGAGGTCAACCTCCACGCAGAGGTTGCTTCCGGGGTTTTTCAGACTGACAAAAAGACCGAAATGGCTCGAGGATCTTTGGGCCGAAAATGTCCACTTATGATGGCCGTGGTCGAATTCCCTAGTGAAGCTATCCTGCAGGCTGTTTCGCTGAAGGACAGCGGACGATGGGATGAGGAATGTGTAGACGTTCGTTTCGCTACGGTCCTGTAGCTTTATGGCTCGGTGTAATTTGGCCATATTTTTTTTTTTAAAGTAAAAATAATAAAACAGACTATTTAACGGTTAGGATTGAAGCCAATGAAGAAGTAGTGAGATTTATAATTGTAGTATGATGTCAAACACGGTGAAATGGAGATAAGATTGTGCGTGTGTGTATCTGTGTTTGTGTTTGTGTGTGTGTGTGTGTGTGTGAAATGGAGATAATACAGAAATGCGAGCTAAGTGTAATACATGGAATATTATTATTATTTTCCTTATTTTTGTATTATTATTATTTATGTTTTTATTATTTTTATTTATGTTATTGTTATTATTATTATTATTACTGTTGTTTTTATTAATTTTATTTTTTCAAGATGGGATTAGGAATGTGGTAGAAACTTTGCCGTTTCAAAACTTTGCCTTTTTTTATTATTGTTATTTGTTATTATTATAATTATTAATTATAATTGTAATTATTATTATTATTTATAATTATATTTTTCTTAATTTAAAGATTATTTCAAATTCGTTGAGTTCATCAAAAAAAACTTCAATTTTAGAATTTATTGAGAATTAACTGAAATAACACTAATTAATTCAGCAGTAGTAAATTTACTAGTTGGGTAAATAATGATGAGTAATTTAAATACTAACTGACAAAACAAACTATTGATTTCCATGTGTTAATTATAACTAGCAATTATTATTATTACAAACTTTTAGGAAACCTAAAAATATTAGGTCGTAAAACTAAATTATTCAACTTTTAATTGAATTATTAAAATTCCATTGTATGAAGCTCAGAGGTGAATTTTTTCTTTCGAAAGAAGAAATACGTATGTATGTATACATGTATGTATGTAGCTATGTATGTTTGTATGTATTTATGTATGTAGGTGCATATGTTTGTATGTATGTATGTATGTGTGTGTATGTATGTTTGTATGTATATATGTGCGAGCCCTTGGTTAAAAACAATAGCCATAAAATGTATGTATGTATGTATGTGTGTATGTATTATGTATGTATGTATGTATGTATATATGTATGTATGTTTGTGTGCTTGTATGTAAGAATTTTTCAAATATAATTTTGCAATAATAAAACTTATTTACCCAGAATAAATTTTGAAGAAAATATGGAATCTTCTTCAATACCAGGAACATCAAAAACAGCCCAGTCAACGTCATATGTGCAACAAACTGGTCTCTTACTCTCTTCCTCTCTCTCTCTCTTCACAGTTCTAAGATCTGTGTAACAAATGGGTGTCTAACTCTCTCTCTCTCTCTCTTTCTCTTACTCTCTCTTTCTTTCTCTCTTTTTTTTCTCACATTTTCTCTTACTCATGCACTCTTCCTTTAATCTCTACATTATTTCTCTCTCTCTCTCTCTCTCTCTCTCTCTCTCACACACACACATTTTCTCTTAATGCACTCTTCTTTCTATCTCTACATTCTTCTCTTCTCCCATTTTTTCATCCTATTTCCCCTTTTTCTCTCTCTCTTTTTTTGCGGTTGATTTTTAAGATTTATAAAAAAAATGACGGGTGTACCTCTCTCTCTTCCTCTCTCTTCCTCTTTTTCTCTTTCTTTCTCTCTCTCTCTCTCTCTTTCAAACAAAACTAAAAATACTAAAGATGACGAAGATGACGGAATAGACTTAACCGCAGACGTTAAAAGATGACGATGAAGCCTACAAAAAGGTTATTTAAATGCCAAGATGCAGATTATGATTAAGATGAGGTCTATGATGATGGAATGATAACAAAATGACGCAATGATGAAGACGACTATGAAGATGGCGAGGCGATGATGATGATGAAGACGACTACGACGATGAATACGGATTTTATGAATAAATAATGATAAAGAACCGAAATGGATTACAATTAAGGAGTATATAAACCTGAAAATAAGGACAATGATACGATGATGATGGCGATAATGACGCCGGTGTGGCTACCACTACTACTACTACTACTACTTCTGCTGCTGATGTTGATTATGATGATGGCAATGATGATGAAGATGACGGCGACGATGATGAAAAATAAGCGAAAACGAACGGTTAATTCCTTGATGACAAACACACTAGGTGCGCCGTGCCTGAAAAAGCATCAAGAAAACTAACTTTTACAAAAACCGGTTAACATTACGGTGATATCACAGACGTTATAATACCGCAAAATACCATATAATAAGAGACCTATATGCATACAACATTAAAAAACTACAACTGCTGTCGCTTATACTGCCTCTACTGCTGCAGCTGCTGTCGTTGCTACTACTACGACCGCTACGCATGTTTTTCAAGTATATATATAAATATACACTCACTTATACAAATACAGACATGCTTACACTTACATATAGAATAATTTTAAATACAAAAACACCTTTGTGTGTGTATATGTGCGTATGTTTGTTTGTATGTATGTTTGTTTTGTTTATTTGTATGTATTTATTTGTTTGTATGTATGTTTGTATGCATGTGGGTATGCATGTACTTATGTATGTTATATATGTACAACCAAACAAACAAGCAAATACACGTACAAACATACATACAAACAAACACAAAACATACAAACACAAAACATAATACAAACATACATTGAAAATAGCGTAATACCGGATGAACATAGTGACAAACAAGCACCGGTATAAATCAAATATTATCGCTAGATGGCCAACTAGACGAGATCTCATCACCTGGCTCAGTGCACATGGCGTCATCAGAATGGATGACGGTGATGAAGGAGAAGACGACGATGACGTCAGAACTTTTGGGATGGTGGTGATGTTTCGGAGAAGGATACGGTCGAAATGATGAGAAAATGAGATGACGATGATGACTGTGTGTGACGATGACGATCATCAGATGCAAGGATAACAATATGTTGTGATGATAATATGACGATGATAATAATTTGTGACAGTGATCACAACGGCACTGACTTCTGCAAGAGGCTTGTCTGGAAGAGATAAGAGAGAAAAAACAGATAGTATTGAGATGATGATTAATTACACTGTTCATAAATAACCACGCTAAACTCAAACAAAATACAAATATACAAGCTTTTATACAAATAAAAATGAATACATACAAACATAAACACAGACATACACACAAACAAACATGCATACAGACACATTTAAACCCGAAAATCATCGCGACAAAGTGGCTTCAGAAGCGCTGTCATGAATATTTCAAGCAGCCAGCGAATTTTTGAAAAATCTGGCCAGTCCCTCGGGACAGTTAGCGACATGCTAGTTGTTTGAATGTTCATTCCATTAAAAGGTTTGGTAAACGGCTTAATAGTGCTGGCTCTTGCAAGGGGTAAACTGCAAAAAGTTAATTTAGAATTGAAGTGTCTGAATATCCATTCCATATAAAAGTTTCTTAAATGGCTTAATAGCGCTGGATCTTGCAAGGGGTAAACTGCAAAAAGTTAATTTAGAATTGAATTCGTTTAAATCATGAAGCCAAGGTGCCAAGCCAGTCTGTCACATGACAAGTCAAGTCACGTTTTGATAAAAAGTCGTCTCAGGCCATATCTTCATCATCATATCTTGATATGTCTCTGTGTATGCATGCATGTGTGTGTGTGTTGTGTGTATATGTATCACATATATTAAATTTTCAATGTTAAAATACATACACACACATACCTACCCGTTACTTAATACAATACTTACCGACATACAAACCAGATAAGGTATTGTAAACTTTGTATAGCCACTGAATAGTATGTAAATAAATAGAAGGTATTCAATGTCTAACTTATGGAAATAAATGATAGCAGAGAAATAGCTGGAAGGTATACGCATACTACATAATTAGTAGCGTACATACATAAATACGTACACACACACTCCGTACATACATCATCTTCTTCGTCTCCATCTAGCATATGCAATCTAGCTAGTAGACAACAGTGACGAAAATTGATACAAATATAGACACATACGCACCAACATGCACACATACACTTACGGACATACAACACTGTACAAAAATAACTAATTTATTATTATTATCACCTGGAATTGAAATATAACAAGAAAGCCAGACACATATAATAGTTAGTTTAATAATTTATTTAAAAGATTAAGACGAAAAATATTTTCTGTATATATAAATATAAAAATCTTTTCACAAAACATGTTACAATTTCATTTGTCATATTGAAATTTTCCAGCAAAAACGAAACGTCCAACTTTAGATATATATATCATCACAACGCTATCATAATTTGATATCACTATCCTCTTTTATATTTACATCCTGTCATATCACACCATGATCATTTCATATTATATAATATCTTTATATAGCAATATCATTTCCATCTGATATATCATAGTATATGATACACACTATCATTTTCATTTCATTTATATTCTATCATCACAATCACTATCATCTTCATTCAATCATCACACTCTACCATTCACATATCATCAGCCGTATATAAGATAATCATCTCGTTATCATCCAACCATCATTTCGTATATCATCTTATCTTCTCATGATGTAATAATATATCACATAATAGGATATCATTTTAAACGTGATAGTATCGCATTCCATTATCATCAATCATCATTATTCTCCTGTAATGTCAATATCATTTCATATTATCTTGGTATCATTCATATATCACTTCATATTATACAATCATATATCAGAGAATCGCAAGATCACATCATATCATATTTGTATCATACTACCATAGTCATGTGATAATATCATCAAATCATCGTCCTATAACTAACTACTTGAGTTGCAATGTAAAAAAAATGACGCCCACCACACACACACGCACACAGACAAGCAAGCATATATATAAATATTGCAATAATAATAAGAATAATAAATGAATAATTCTAAACGATATATGTAGCTGTATATCAAAAAATAAATGAAAAAAAAAACTCTGTAATCTTATTGGTCCATGATAAGAGAGAAAGAAAGGGAGAAAGAAAGAGAGAAAGAAAAAAAGAAATAAATAAAGAGAGAGAGAGTATTAATAAATCTAAATATGAAAGATTAAAATAATATTATCGTCGTAACAAAACTATAATTAAAGCATCAATAATTATTATTTTTATCGTTAATCAATTACATATATACTTAAGTATGTATAATAAAGAACTGCATTTTAGAATAATAAAAAGAAAAAGCCATTAAAGTTATTAATTAGACACACACACACACACACACACAAACAACGCATATTTATATCAGTATTGATTAAATTGTCTTGAAATAGCGCCTCAATAAAAAGTTTAACGTTACTTAACACTACAGATAAATCAAAGATACGAAATAAATCAGCTTTTACATCTATGCTAAATAAAGATGACGTCATTAATACAGCAGCAGCGTATTAAACATACATTAGTTTACTAGTATTGATGTTAATAACACGTTAAATATATATATATATATATCCAACTGATTATACATTTATTAATTATAAGTAGATTATATAGTACCTCATCCAAAAATAAACATAAAACTAAACTTTTATACATACATACATATAATATAGATATATTTAGAAAGAGAGAGATAGAGAAATATACACGGATAATACAAGGGATATAAATAGGATATATATATATATATATATATATATATATGTATATATATATATATATATATATACACACACACATGGGATGGGAATGTTAAATACCATTAGGAGAATAAGCAATGAGATACCTATATGTATGACGATCATGATGAACTAATGTATGGAGGGATTTATATATGCAATAACTCGTTGTAAAATGGAACTATAATAACGAAGAATATAATATAATAAATTTATATAATATTTTATATAATAATAAAAAAAATAAAAAAAAATGAAATCGCTATAATTTGAAATGTATTGAAAATTCGTTGTATTGATTTTAGCCGGTTTAAATGTTTTTTATTTTTTAACGCATAACTCGTTTGTTCATTCGTTGATCGAGTTGAGTTTTGTCTTTAAAAAACAATCTCTCTCTCTCTCTTCACACACACACACACGCGCGCGCGCGCGCACACAAAGTCGACCGAGATCAGTAAAAAAAATACACGGAGATCTTCTCTACCCTCCTTTAAACAAAGCCTCCCCTCTTGCCGCAAGATGTTTCCAGTAGCAGCAGCAGCAGCAACATTAGCGGCCAAGACTTGGAAGTCATCGCCACTTGATTCAAAAGTTGAAACTATCACATCAGTCGTCAGTCAAGTGTTCAGAAACCGCTTGGAAGCATCATCCCTTCAACAAAACCATGCGCAACATACACCTAGCTAAATAAATAACCCACTGACTGACTAAATAAATGTTAAAATACATAGATCTTATTCCAATAAACTATTTAATTCTTTCTATCATTCTCTATCGCATCAGCCACACTACATTAAATCACATCATATCATATCATGCCATACCTTATATCATATCTTATATCATATCATGTATCACTGAGGCTGAGTTAAAAAATGTCATACTCAGCTCTCCATCAAAAACAAGTTTTGTCTTTAAAAAACAATCTCTCTCACATGTATCATATCATATCATATCTTATATTATATCATACCAACCCGCAATAAACCACACACATAACATTAAAATAGATATCTCTAGAATGGTAAAAAATAATTTTCATAAAAATTTAGTTTAAAAATAATAATAGATTGTAGTATGTACACACACGCACACGCACGCACGCACACACACACACACACAAACAAACATTTATAGGTGAATCTGTTTAAGAGCAGCTTAATAAAATCAATACATATATACATATATAAATACTTAACCAATATATATATATATACTAATAATGAAATAACCATATCATACACAGTTGTATATATATTTTTAGAGAGAGAGAGAGAGTGAGAGAGAGAGAGAGAGAGTGAGAGAGAGAGAGAGAGAGAGAGAGATGAAGAATAAACTTAGACCAAGTAATATTCACATATGCTACATTTTAAACAATGCATTTACAAGCTATATATATATATATATATATATATATATATATATATATATATATATATATATATATATATATATATATATATATATATATATATATATATATATATATATATATATATATATATATATATATATATATATATATATATATATATATATATATATCTATATCTATA
>NW_008704216.1:306821-332810 GCF_000326865.2 Helobdella robusta | reverse complement strand
AATCACTCAATCAACTGCTGGCAACACACTTTAAGAAAAAACAACATAAATGATCACACTAGTCTATTTATTGTAAACAACTTAAAAGGCAGAAAACAAAATAAATATACATAAAAAAAACATTACATACAAACTAAACACATACACACATGAAAACATACATACACACATATATACATACATGCACACAAACATACATCAATAGATCCGATTTTGAGAACACGTTAGAGTTTGTCTCAGTTTGACGAGATCAACAAACAATCAATCAAACATTCATTCAATCAATCAATCAAATCCTAATAGCAACAATGAAATCATCGTCCTTCAAATAGTATAAATGAAAGGCAAGCAAACAAAAATCCCAAAAAAAGAGAAAAAAATCATACAGCAAATTCGGCATAATGTCCAACGGGGCAAATAGAGACGAGGGTAGAGTCGGGGTCGGACGAAGAGGCGAGTACGGTGGTACTGATGCCTCCGGGACAACCGGCCAGACTGCCCCCACAAGCATTTCTCACTAATTTGTTGCTACTGCTGTTTGTGTTGTTGTTGTTGACGTTGTTGTTGTTGTTGCAGTTGACGTTGTTGTTGATGTTGTTGAGTGTCTGACAGCTGATGGCTCGCTCCAATGTCGTCGTCGATGATGTTGACGTGGTTGATGACGTCTTCGAGTTGTGCGGCGGTACGAGGGACTGCAGGTTCAGACGACTGTTTGTCTGTTTGATTGTTTGAGGGCAGCACGTGAATGTCTTATTATCAATCGAACTCTGAATGACTAAGTGCTATGGGAACAACGGTAGCGACGAATTTTATCAATGGATTCAACAATAATTAATTAATCACAATCAAACAGTCAGTATCAATCAATCAATCAATTAACCAATCAATCAATTAACCAATCAATCAATTAACCAATCAATCAATTAACCAATCAATCAATTAACCAATCAATCAATTAACCAATCAATCAATCCATCAATTAACCAATCAATCAATCCATCTATCAACCAATCCATCAATCAATTAATCAACTTACCCTCTGTCTGAGCTTCATGGTCATGGTGTGTGGCGACGGTTGGGGCTTCTTGAATATCGAACCAAGTTTTGAGGTGCTTACCGGGGTGTCCAGCTGTGAGAAATTAATTTTAATCATTATCATCTTAATCATCATCATCGTCATTAATCATTATCATCATTGTCGTCATTAATCATTATCATCATCGTCGTCATTAATCATTAACCATCATCAACAAAACAAAATCATCACAACTCCAGAGAACAAAGAGACCAACCTTTCTAGTTTTATTGGGGGTCTTGGACGGGGTCATGTTGGTGTTGTTGGCGAACCTCTTGTTGCAGGGGGTGGCAGGCCGACTACCGAACATCACCTCCTCCTCCATTTGCCTGACTTTTTGCTGATGCTACGTGGGTTATGAAAAAAAAAATCGGGTCAACCAATCAGAGTTCATTTAATTAGGTTATTCACGTGCTAATCAATCGACCACAATCAAACAACTAGCCAAATCACAGTCAATTTATAACCAACCTAACAATTATTGACCATTTAAGATCATACACAACTAAACCACTAGCCAATCGCAACCAATCTATAACCAACTAGTCAACAACCGACCAATTAAAATCAACCTACAACCGGCCAATTACAGCCAGCCAATAGCCAATCAACTTACTCTAATAATTTTCTCATTCTCCTTCTCTGCCAGGTAATTCTCCTTCTCTCTCCTGATGAACTCTTCAAAGGCCACACCTCCGACCAAAAACTTTCTGTCGTTCTCTCTCTCCCAGCTCTCGATCAGCATCTTCACTTCCTGTTCGACCTGTTATTATTCAATTGGTTTGTAAAAAAAAGTTTTCACCAACTCACATCACACATACACGGTGACACACACACGCACACAGACAGACACACACACACAAAAACAAGCAAACAGACGAATAGAAATTACACTAACTTTAGGCAGATCAACGGCTACCTTCTTCCTCTGTTTCTCCTCTTTCAATAGATTCCCTCCCCTATTGGAGTACCTGTCAGGATTGTTTGCCTTCCTCTGTGGAGATGTCAGAAAGAGATTGTTATCACAATCATTATCACATTTTCGTTAGCATCGCTTTCTTTGCAATCATCATCATCATCATCATCATCAACGCCATCATCCGCACAATCATCCTCATCACCACCATCATTCACACAATCCTCCTCCTCCTCATCATCATCATCACTATCATTCACACAATCCTCATCATCATCATCACCATCATTCACACGATCCTCATCATCATTAATTAGCCGACCTCCAGTTCGAGAAATTCCTGCCAGAGCAACTGCCTCCTGGCGACCAGGGACAGCATCTCCTTGTTGTTGTTGTAATAGTCATTCATCCTTCTCAGTTCGTCTTCGTGGGAGGCTAGCAACTCTTCCGTTAGATCATCTGTGGTTGTTGGGTTGTTGTTGAGTTGTTGTTGAGTTGTTGTTGTCGTTATGTTAACGTTGTCGTTGATTTACGAAGATGATGGCGATGAAGAGGATGATGTATGTTCAGGATGTTAATGTCGATGTTTCATAGAGGAAAGATGGTGGTGACGTTGGTAAAAGTTGAAAAATGATGGATTTAATGTTGTCGTTGTTGTTGGTTTTAATGTTGTCGTTGTTTTAAATGGGACAAGCATCAATACTATATATCATCATCATCATCAATACTATATCATCATCACCACCACCACAATTAATTAATTCAAACAAACCTATGTAGAAGGCTGTGAACTTCCTCCTATCCTCCTCGCATATGTAACACCTGGATAACAGTTGGAATACATTAATATATTATGTTAATGAGGTGTCCCAGTGAATAAATCAATAGTTAACAAATTAATGAGATACAAATTTATGCAGCCCCAACCTGTCCCAGATATGAAGCAACTCCTTCCTGGATTCGATGATGAACTTCTTTATGTTCTGCATCTTCAGCTTCTCCAATCGTGCCAATTCTTCCGTCAGCTGATTGAATAAATAATAATAAATTATGATAATTTATGACTTAAATTCATAACTAGATGCAACAACGAGTATAATCACAACGCTAAAAATAGCAACAAAAAACCATAGAACCAAAAAACGAACCATGAGAATGATCCTGTGTGACATTTTCCCAGATGACTGAACCTCCTTCTTGAACATCACTGACTTCTCGTCGTCAGCCAACTCCAATCTTTTATACAACTGCTCCACTTTCTCCATCATTGACTCGATCACATCCCCATTCTCGTCTAGCAGCTGCTTCAACTGTGTGTAGATATGATGTTGGAAAGTTTGAGGTGTGTTTCAATGTTATTCATTCATACATACAACACACACACACCACACATGAAAATTAAATCAAAACACACATACACACACGCACGCACACACACACAATACAAACCTCTTCTTTATACTTCTGTGCCCCTTGCAAATTATCCAAATTCATGGTGACAGAGTCCGATTCGCAGACGATCAGTCTTTCGAATGAGGTATTGGGCGACAGTTCCAGTTGATCGAGAAGGCTGAGGATGTCTGCATGCACATCCCTGAATATGGCCTGCCTCCTTCGCTGTTTTAGTTTTTTACGATCATATTTCGACATTAATTTCATCCATTCCTATTGAAGTTTATTGTTGTTGCCATCATCGTCGTTGAACGCACACCGTGATTAGAAAACATTTTTGTGGTCAGTATTATGATTATAATGAGGTAATATAAATAGAAGATAGCTGTGAATGCCTAAATGTCGTCAAATGAACATATGAACAAACAATCATTGCCACAACAACAACAACACACGTTTAGACGACATTTTCCCCGAGATCGGGGGTTGCCGTTTGGCTACCTATGATGAAATCATTGCCACAAACACACACACACAAAACATTGATACAAATGCATACTCTAGCAAACACAAATATCTATACATAAACGCACGCACACACACACACACAAACCTTTTCTTTTTCCATTTCCTCTATATGCTGTTCAAAATCCTTGAGTTCTTGCAGCGATGGAACAGCTATGGACAGGATGTGATATGGCAGAGTTGCCAGCTCCATAGATAATTCTTCGTCCTCTTTAATAAGAGCCTGATGGCAAATTAAAAAAACATTATATATATATATTTATTATTTCATTATCATCTTCATCAACATTATTATAACCATCCTAGATCCTAAATACCCCTAAATACTATCATCTTAATCTCTTAATTTCGATAATTCACCCTGACCCAACATCTTAAAGGCAATCATAATCTTTTCAAGAGAGGCGCAATACAGTTTTTGATACTGGTCCTAATAATCACAATCTTAATTTATCTCCATCACCCTCTTAATCTTATTGACCATGAAGACATAATTTATAGCATCATCATCTAAATGATAATCATCACCAAACTGACAATGAAATGATAAAAGTACCTTCAGTTTCTTCATCCTATCTTGTTTCTCTTTGTGTAGCAGTTCGACTTTCTGTCTCAAATCTTTCTCCGCTTGCAACACAGCTATTGATTCGGGCACCTGTTAATATAATTATTCATAATATTTACTTTAATATATAAATTTTTCTTTTTAATACTCATTTATTTATCTATGAGAAACAATTTTGAAATCAATATTTAAAATTATTATTGAAATAAATAGTAAATTGAATTAAATTGATGATAATTAAATAAGAAATTAATAAAAAAATAATGAACCTTATAGACAGGAATTCCAAGTTCAACACTCAAATGTTGAATCTCGATAGTGAACTTTTCAACATTCTCAATCAATTTATCTTTCAGGGCATCCTCCTCCTTCACCATCTCCTCCAGTAGATTACTCAGGTGGAGTTGAACGACCCCACGTCTCGATGTCCTAACATCGCCGGCGATCCCAATTCGGTCCCAGATGTTTGTCAGGCGCTCCATGGCCGACTCCACGCATTCGTGAAGTGGGATGGCCTCCTCACATCTGAAAAACATTTCAATTCGCAGTTTGGGATTGAAATTTATCATTTAATTACACTAATAACTTGATTTCAATGAACGATAATTTGGTGGAAATCATATAATTTAAAAATCAAGACATGTAAATGTGCAATCGCCTAATTCCAACTTTCCGCTTAACTAATTCTAAATTAGAATTTCTAATCAATCACGGCTATTAAATAAAAAATCGGACATAGAAATTTAATAGAAAAAGAAATGTATAACGAAAGAAAAAACTAACTTGATTATCATATCGAAGCAAAAATTTGAAACTTTGATTCAGAAAAACTTGAAATTTGAATCCGAATTTTGTTATTTTCATAGAATAAACTTTTTGAAAAAGTGCGCAAGGACCTTTCAAGCGATTTGATTGGCCTGCTCGCAATTATAAGGTGCAACGAGGTACAACTAATCAACAAAATATTTTATAAATTCTTCTCAACCTCAAATTTCGTTATTATAAAGCTTTTATAGCAAACTTTACTTTAAAACTCAATAATTTAATTTATCAAACAATTTATTTTCAATACAAAAATCTACTGTTTATATATATTAGTCAGAAATCTCAAGCTCTTAAACTTAAGACTTAAAGACTAGGTTTGTATATGTTAATTATATTACAATAGATATTTATAATAAAATATTAATAGCAGATTGTAATTAATTAAAAAAAAATTGTAAATTGATATCGTAAAAGCATAGAGTTCGGATTTATTACTTTATTCTAATTATACGTTACTTTACAATGGTACCAGTTCTACTTTTAATTTAAATTTAATTTTAAATTTTTTAACTGTCAGCTGTTAATGTTTCTATAGAAACATTTCAAACACTTTTTTTTAAATCTATCGAAATTAAATTCTCGAATTCTGATTTCAAAATGAACAAAGTTGTGTCAATTTTTTGTCAACTTTTTATTTTTATTTTGTTGAGTTTTTACAGATTTTACTGCGTTAATTTTTATTTCTAACGTTTGCCCATTTCAATTTTATAATTTATTAATATGATAATATTTTATAATATAAAAATAAAATTTACATAAATTAAAAAAAAATCGATGCTTTCTTTCCATAATTAATTACTATCAATACTCATCAATAAATTAATTTCTATGACTTTTACAACTTTTTCTTTAAATTTTATAGCCCCAAAACTCATTTACATGATTAATTATTAAATTTATTTAATTGATTTATTAGTCTGGGAAGTCTGACAAAGACATTGAAGACGATCCTAACGACGAACTAATTAGTGAATCACGCCACAAGGCTAAAAATAATGATGGTGATGACGATGATGATGGTGGCCCCAATGGTAATAGTGCCGACGAGATTGGTGACGAGATTGGTGACATTAGTGATGAGGATATTGATGATAATGGTGACGACGACGATGACGACAACGATGATGATGATGGGGAAGGTGAAGGTGACAACGAAAATGCGTCTGCCAGGCAAACTAACAATACTAATCATTCCGCTAAGGTTCAAAATCCTCTAAAAAAAATTTCTAATTTTATTTCCAAGCTAAGCAAAACGAGGAATTATTATTATTATATTATTAATTATATTATTTTTGTTTCCATATCATTGATTAATTATTTTATATCTGAAAAAAATTCGTTATTTTTTTTATTAATACCATTTCTTTAATTGACTAAAGAAGAGCAATCAAAAGAGCGGAAGAATTAGTTTGCTTGGCAAAAAGAAAACAAAGAACGATAGACGGAGTCATTTTTTCAAAAGGTTCATTCAGTCAATCATTGGTTTATTCATTTATTCGTTCAATCAATCAATCTATATCTACCTACCCGTCATCTATTCTATTTCCTTTGTTTATTGGCTTGTTTGCTGCATGATTTAGTACGAATTAAAAGTTTGAACTTTTAAAAGGTTCACTCAATTAATCAATCATTTATATATTCATTCGTCCATTCGTTCAATCGATCACTAGTCTATTTTTTCATTTATCATTCTTTCGTTCGTTTATTAGTTCGTTTGTTCAATCACTCATTCAGTAAGAATATATGTTTAAACAGTTCTTTCAATCTTTTTAAGTTATGATTTAATCATTTCTTCATTCGTTCGCTCATTTAATCATTGTTCCTTCATTCATTCATCATTCGTTCAATCTTTCGTTTGTTCCTTCAATCATTTTGTTATTATAAATTTGTTGGCTCATTGATCCGTTCAATCAATATGTCATTCATCCATACTTCTGATTTTCTTTCGTTCGTTCGTTCATTCGTTCATTCATTCGTTCATCATTCAAAACCTCAGAGCATCTAGTGTGATGAGTGTAGATAGCAGTAACAAGGCAGCCGGCAAGAAAGCCACGAACACTAAGAAAAGTTATTAACCATTTCTTCCTCCTTCATCTTCTTTTTCATCCTGCTCGCATCAATCATCTCATTTTGCAATAGCAGCGAGTTAGCTCACTCGGTAGAAGTGCCACGTTTCACGTTTTTGTTACCTCGCGATGACCTGGTTCGAATTCTGACGTACGCCGTTCCTGTATGATGGCATAAAATTCCAACCGTGAAATTATACATCAGCAGTTTTCTATCAAAACAACAACGTAACGTAACGAAAAGTCACAAACAATGACGTATCAACATTTGTGCAATCACAGATAAGAAAGCTAGGTTCTTCGGCGATACAGAAGAATTTGCTGAGAAAGAACCAGGTCTGTTTGATTAGCATAAAATTAACATAAAATTAGCATAACATTTGATTACAATTAACGTAAAATGTTTATAAAATTGACGTATAAAACCGCTAATTTTAAAACGGCTAACGATCATACATTCAGTCGAAACAAGCAAAGACGCCTAATTTACATAAAATTAACATTAAATTAACATATAATTATTATAATGTTAACACATAAGTAAAATCCCGACTTTAGAAACTCCGGAAGGTTTGATCCCGCTGTTTCTGACCATACGGACCCAGGAGCAGTTCGGATTGGTCACGGACGAGCACGTGACTCAGGATGACCCCCAGAAGCTGCTCCTAAAAACGGACATTCTGGACGACGTGGAGAAATACGGAGATACCAGCGATTTCTACAACGTCAGGAAATATATAATGGTCAGTGAGTGAGTGAATAAATGAGTGAGTGAGTGAGTGTGAGTCTGTGAGTGAGTGAGTCGGTGAGTGTGAGTTAGTGAATGAGTGAGTGAGTGAATAAGTGAGTGAATGAGTGAGTGAATGAGTGAGTGAGTGAATGAGTGAATGAGTGAGTGAATGAATGAGTGAACAATACGCGTCGGTTGATAACGACGATGATAGTAAAAAAAAATCAGAATATAAATATCGGATGACATAAAGACGAAACGACATGATTATAATGATGACGATGATGACGACGATGACGACGACAATGATGATGATGATGGTAATGATGATGGTAATGATGATGGTAATGATGACGAAGGATTACCCGGAAGAGGATATGTTGATCGTGTACGATCCGGAATTCAAGTACGGACAGAATTTCGTCATCGCCGTGTCCGTTGAGGCCAAGTTTCTCATATCTAAGGTGATGATGATGATGATGATGACGATGTTGGAATTGATGATGATGATGATTATGATGGTGGTAACCATGATGGAAACGATTTTGTGAGTGTGCGTGTGTGCGTGTGTGTGTGCTTGTTTGTGTATGAGATTGTTGTCAATAATAATAATAATATTAATAATAATAATAATAACAATAATAATAATAATAACGACCTCAAAAATTCTGGACAGTGGTTTGGTTTAGTTTTGACTGAAAAAGTATGAAGGAATATTCCAAATTATTTTTATTAGCATTATTATTATTATTATTAATATTAATATTATGTATATGAAGCTGTATATATCTTGCTTATCATTTATAAAATTGGTATATATATATATATATAATAGATATATATATATAGATATATATATATATATATAAATATATATAAAATGTGTGTGTATATGTGCGTGTGTGTGTGCGCGTGTGTGTGTGCGCGTGTGCGTGCGTGTGTGTGAGAATGAATTTTAAAGAGTGACTTAATAATAATAATTTTTATTGTGATAATAATAATATTAACAATAATAATAATTATTATTATACTAAATTTAATTATATAAACGTTAATTACGATGACTAAGTCTGAAAGCTCGGAGACTGACGGGGTTGATAAAATAATAATTATAATAATAATAATAATAGTTATAATAATTATAATAATAATAATTATTATTATATTAATATTATTGATTCAAATAGTGATGTTAATTACAACAACATTATTATTATTATTAATGTAAATGGTTGTGTTTCTAGTAGAAATAATAACGAAGCAGAGTAGTAGTTGTAGTGGCAGCAGCAGCAGTAGCAGTAGTTGTAGTAGTAGTAGTAGTAGTAGTAGTAGTAGTAGTAGTAGTAGTAGTAGTAGTAGTAGTAGTACTAGTAGTAGTAGTAACAAAACTATGTTATTTATAATATGAAGATCATAATAGTATTTTTAATTTTACTGTTTTGAACAGTAGTTTGGTGTGTTTATGAGTGTTCTAATAAACTTTGTAATTGTACATACGTGTGTGTGTGTGTGTGTTTGTGTGTTTGTGTTGTGTGCGTGCAATGCATTACTTCGTTTTCATGTTTGTGTGGTTTCTCTGTACATAAAACGTTCACGTTCAAGCTTACCTTTTTTTTTCAACCGGTTTTCAATTTTGATTTTTGATCATTACTATTACTTTCGTCATCATCACCATTCCATCATTATCATCATCATAGTTCAATCATTATCATTGTCATCCTCTAATCAACATCATCGTCATCATCATCATAGCTTAATCATCATCATCCACTATTAAACATCATCGTCATCAGGAATCTCCTGATGCAAATCTCGACGAGTCCAGCGCCCTGGATTCAAGTAAGTTAGCATCATCATCATCACCACCATCATCCTCATCATCGCCATCATCATCACCATCATCACCATCATCATCATCGTTATTGCTATCATCATCATCATCATCCTCATCATTATTATTGCTATCATCATTTTTTTCACTATCATAAAAATAGTCTTTTTATCGCCGTCTTATTATTACCATTATTTTTTTCATTATAATAGACACACACATGCAAACAAACACGCACGCACGCACACAAACACACACACACGCACACAGTGACGGTGCAGCATTACGAGCCTCCAGAACCAAGGGAGTGGGTGAGTCTCGGATCGGAGAAGGAGATAAACATGTGGGCTGTTCACGCACATCGGAGCAAGGTAGACACGCACACACATGCACGCACACGCACACACACACACGCATCGTTATACCAACAGGTAAACATTTTACTGAAACGGAAATGGTCATTTTTCGGATTGGGATACAATTTTACGGATGTGGACGCCTTTGAAGACAGAACCAACTGCGTCGATATCATGTCGGTGCTAGCAGCCGATGAAGCAGCGCCAGCGACTACTTCCACAGCCGGCTTCGTTTCAGTTACTGGCGGATCTTCAGCTGCTCCTTTGTCAGCTGCTGGGTCAGCTGCAGTAGCTACTAGCGGTGTTGATGTAGTAGGCGTCGGTGGCGATAACGGTGCTGGAGATAGAGGCAGCAACGACAGTGGCGTTGGGGGCGGCTACAGTGGCGACGTCATGAGGATGGAGGTTGACGTCGGCATCCAGGTTATTATGATGACGGTGATGTAGACGCTGATGACGATAGAAATTATAAATTTTTTATTGCGAAATTTTAAGCCACGACTATCCATCTAGCCATCCATCCAAACCATCCATCCATCCATCCGAACCATCCGTCCATCAGGCTGTGCCGGAAGTCTGCAGTCGGGAGGTTGACCGGATGATCGGGCTGTCGAAGAACGCCATCGTGCAGTGCCAGGCGAGAGAACTGACGGTCGAAGAGATCGAGGAGCACCTCTCTTCGGCGCGTATGAAGGAGTTTCTCCATGAGGCCATACCTAAGTTGGCTCTCACTTTCTTATAACCTCTCTCTCGTTATAAACGCTACAAAAAAACACTGTTACTATTTTTGGCGTTTACTGTTAATATTATTACCATTATTATGATTATTATTTTATTATAATAATAATAATAATAATAATAATAATAATTATTGTTATTATTATTATGATTATTATTATTATTATTATTATTATTATTATCAGTAGTAGTAGTAGTAGTAGTAGTAGTAGTAGTAGTAGTAGTAGTAGTAGTAGTAGTAGTAGTAGTAGTAGTAGTAGTAGTAGTAGTAGTAGTAGTAGTAGTAGTAGTAGGGTTAGTTGTTGTTGTTGTTACTCTTTGTAAATTCAGTTCAAGTTTGATGAAACAGTAATAAATAATTAAACAAACCAATGATCAAATGATGATAAGACAAAGTTAAACACTCGAACAAACAATTAAAAAACAAATGACTTGACAAACGAACAAACGAACGAACGAACAAATAAACAAACGAACAAATAAACAAACGAACCAACAAACGAACCAACAAACAAACAAACAGAGTGAACAGAGTGATTCAGCAGAACAAAACGCTCGACATGTTCTACGATGATTGGAAGCAGCTGAACGTCTCGTACAGCGTTATCTCTGGAAAGAGTGACAAGCAGCTTAAAGTTGGTTGCTGTTGGTTTATCATATATTTACAATACAATGCAATACATTACAATACAACACAATACAATACATTACAATACAATACAATACAACACAATACAATACAATACAATACAACACAATACAATACATTTCTATACAATAATATACAATGTAATTCAATACAGTGCAATACAATACAATGCAGTGCAATACAATACAACACAATACAACACAATACAATACAACACAATACAACACAATACAATACAATACTACAATACAAGGCAATACAAATACAATACAAAACAACACAATACCATACAAAACAATACAATACAAAACAATACAATACAATACAAATACAATACAATACAATACAAACACAATACAACCACCTAAAGACAATAAACAAAATACCGTAATGTCGCCAGGAATATCAATCGTACACAGACCTACAGCACGGCAAAACGCGCACTGTCTCCTGTATCGCTTGGCATCCAAGATTAGCTGGCATCGTGGCAGTATCAATAATTGATAGTCTATCATTATATGATAGAGTTGACCAGGCCACTAAATTTATGAGTAACCCGAATCTTATACTGATCTGGGGTCTAGATGATCAGATGCATCCATTGGTTGGTTGGTTGGTTGTTGATTGGTTGGTTGAGTCGGTTGGTTGAGTTGATTGGTTTGGTTTGTTGATTGGTTGGTTGGTTGGTTGATTGGTTGGTTGATTGACTGGTTGATTGGTTGATTGATTGATTGATAAGTTTATGAGTAAGCCGAATTTTATACTTATCTATTGCATTCGCTCGAGTTGGTAGATTGATTGATTGGTTGGATTGGATGGTTTGTTGAGTTGGTTGATTGATTGATTGGTTGGTTGATCGATCGATCGAGTTGATTGATTGAATTGGTTGGTTGATTGACTGATTGGACTGAATTGAATGAATGAATGAATGAATGAATGTTTGATCGATTTGATTATTTGACATTACCATCGTCACTACCATCACCGCCAACATCTTGATTAGCTAATCTTGGAAAGTCCAGATCAAATCCTCTGCTTCCAGTTCAATCCCACCAACGACAACTGGATAGCTGGTGGGTGTTTCAACGGCATGGTAAGTAGCTACGCACCGTATTAATTAACATAAAATTAACATAGATTACCATTATCGCGGTGTAAATTTGCATAAAATAATTTAAATTAGCCTTGCCAATTTGAGACATACTTCAAGATTTGCACATTTGTTTTATTTAGCGCAAACTTTTAAACACCCATTTTATATGAAGAAGTTATCAAAAAACAACTTAACCTAATTTATTTCACATTAATTTACATAAGATGGCTTAAATTAGGACAGATTAACATAAATTAGCGTAAATTAGCATGAATTAACCTGCAGGTCGTACTATGGGACATAAGCTACCATCAGGAGAAGTTGGCAATTTCAAGAGCGGGTGCTAAAAAGAATGTTCTACAGCTGGTTGGTATCAATCAATCAATCAATCAATCAATCAATCAATCAATCAATCAATCAATCAATCAATCAATCAATCAATCAATCAATCAATCAATCAATCAATCAATCAATCAATCAATCAATCAATCAATCAATCAATCAATCAATCAATCAATCAATCAATCAATCAATCAATCAATCAATCAATCAATCAATCAATCAATCAATCAATCAATCAATCAATCAATCAATCAATCAATCAATCAATCAATCAATCAATCAATCAATCAATCAATCAATCAATCAATCAATCAATCAATCAATCAATCAATCAATCAATCAATCAATCAATCAATCAATCAATCAATCAATCAATCAATCAATCAATCAATCAATCAATCAATCAATCAATCAATCAATCAATCAATCAATCAATCAATCAATCAATCAATCAATCAATCAATCAATCAATCAATCAATCAATCAATCAATCAATCAATCAATCAATCAATCAATCAATCAATCAATCAATCAATCAATCAATCAATCAATCAATCAATCAATCAATCAATCAATCAATCAATCAATCAATCAATCAATCAATCAATCAATCAATCAATCAATCAATCAATCAATCAATCAATCAATCAATCAATCAATCAATCAATCAATCAATCAATCAATCAATCAATCAATCAATCAATCAATCAATCAATCAATCAATCAATCAATCATATTCCTTTACTTTCTTGCTTTCTATTTATTCATCCATCCGTCCGTCCATCATTTTTCATTCATTCAATCATTCGTTTATTGTCTTTTATGTATCCGTCCATTCATCCACTAATGGATACGTCTATATTCCTTTATCCATCTATCATTCATTCGTTCGTCTATTTTTATCCATCTGTCTTTTATTTCATTCATTTGTTCATTTGGTTATCCATCTATCTGTCCATCCATCCGATTTCATTTGTTCATCCATCATGCGATTATTCACTTCTTAATATATCCAACCAAATCAATTTAGTCTACGGATTTCGACAAATCTAAAGTGACCGAAACAGTTCGGTATTGCGCAGTATCGAGTATCGAACACAGTCACTCCCTGCCCATCACTGATATAATATGGCTACCTCGCTACCACCATGTCTGCATCTTTAGTTTTGTATATCATTATGCTGTGATACTGTATCATTATATTTATATTGCTGTGATACTGTATCATTATATTTATATTGCTGTGATACTGTATCATTATATTTGTATTTCTTTCTTTTGTGTTGTAGCATCTGGTTTGTATGTCTTATTTGATATTGTAATAACGTGTTTTTATGTTTAACTTTGTATCATTTATGTTTATTTAGAATATCATTACATTTGCACGTTTGATATAGTATCAATGTGATTGCTCTGATATAGAATCATTATTAAAAACTTTTAAAGCATGTTTACCCTAAAAGTCTTTTTAAAATTATCAAAAAATGTACGGATAGATAGACGTATTTATTGTATGTTTGATATGGTATCATTATATTTGTATGCTCGATATTGTATCACTATGTTTGTATCTCTACTTTGTTTGTATCTCTACTTTATCATTTTGTACGTATGTTTGTATCATCTTTTTTTTCAGGTAAGTAAATTTGGCTACTTATCAGAAAACAAAACCGAACAGTGCGTCCAATTGTTAACCTGTTCACCAGACCAGTAAGTTCTTGTATGTATGTATGTGTCTGTCTGTCTGCCTGTATGTATGTATGTATATCTGTCTGTCTGTATGTATGTATGTATGTATGTATGTATGTATGTATGTATGTATGTATGTATGTCTGTATGTATGTGTGGGTGTATGCATGTGTGTGTATATTTCTCTGTTTGTTTGTGTGTATGTATTGGTATATACATATATATATATATATATATATATATATATATATATATATATATATATATATATCTTTTATATATCTTTTACCAGCATATATAGATATATATACGTTTGTAAGGCATAATTTTTGGTTTTACTGAACGTATTTTTGCGTAATAATTAAAATTTATCTCTTACAATGCCGATTGGAATGTATGCAGTTCTGCAGTTTACCTGCAGTAACATAATAAGTCAACTAAATGAAGTCTGCAAGGTGGAATGTGACATTGTTTAAATCTCAGGACGTAGGTGGGCCTCTGATGTGGGCATCCGTCTGACGGGCCATGTCTGCCCGGCTTGCTAGGGCCGGTCATTGCGACTCATAAAATGATCAAAATGTCAATTCGCCATCTCTACAACACCTTAATAACCTCCAAAAATAACGTCCAAAAATACCTTAGCCCGTCACTGCAGCGCGAGAGGTACATGCCCAAGTTACGTCATGAGGGCACGATGAGGAAAAAGTATGCCCTGTCGAGCCTCCACATGGGGGTGGCGGGCAACCCTAACAACCCCTCGCAGATGTTAAGGGCCCTCAAGACGAAAAATATTGAGGAGGCGTGTTTTTTCACCGACGAAGAACAGATTGATCTCATGCCTGGGTCTTGATAATGATGATGACGAAGATGACGACGATGATGATAATGATGATGATAATGATGATGATGACAGTGACGATGATGATAGTAATAGTTCTTCTGTTCTTCTTTTGTGCCGATCACTCTATCTCACTTATCAGCAATATGTGTACACAGGCAATGAATTAGACTGTATATATCGTAATAGTGTAAAGATGTACATTGTACAATGTAAATATGTAGGTAGTGTATGTATGTATGTATGCTTGTCTGATTGTTTGTATGTATGTGTGTTTGTATGTATGTGTGTATGTCTGTTTATTTGTATTTATATATGTATGTATGTATGTTTGTATGTATGTATGTTTTGTTTGTTTGTATGTATGTTTTTTGTATGTATGTATGTTTGTATTTACGTATATGTACATTTTATTTAGTCTCTATTATACATATATGACATTTTCAAAACAATTTTTTGCACTTGTACCATAGTTTAGAAAATGTATATAATGTATATATGATGCATATACGTGTTGGTAGTGTTTGTATTACTTGTATATATTTACACACACACACACTCACACACACACTCACTCACACACACACACACACACTCACAAACAAACAAACATATAATAATACTGTGTCTGTATAATGGTAACTGTGTGGCTTTTATATAATATAATATAATTTATATAATATAAATTTTGATTTGAGTTTTTTCATTTTAATTCATCAGTCGATCGATTCATTAGTTCATTTCTTTATTTGTTCTTCTATTTTCTTATCAATCCATTCATTCATCCATCCGTCCATCCATCCATCCATCCATCCATCCAACCATCCATCCAACCATCCATCCATCCGTCCATCCAACCAACCATCCATCCATCCATTCATTCATCCATCCATTCAGATCAATATTATTCTGGGATATCAGAACGCACAAGGAGAGAATACCACAAGAAAACAAATCGTGTTAGTATCACATAAGTATCATTAAGGTATCGTGTAGTAGATATCCTAAAAGTATCTCATAAGTATCATCGAAGTGTTGTGTAGATATCTTAAAAGTATCACAAAAGTATCATCGAGGTATCATGTAGATATTGTAAAAGTATCACAAAAGTATCATCGAGGTATCATGTAGATATCGTAAAAGTATCACAAAAGTATCATCTTCTAAGAATCGCCTAAGTATCATTTAAAGATTTAGAACTATATCCTCGAGTATCCCACAATAATCACACACTTACTTACCATACAAGTATCCCATACCAGCGTAGATAAATATCACTCATCAAGTATCATAAAAGTGGATACCATCATATATCGTATCGTATATCATTGCATGTAAATAGTTTAAAAATTCTTCATTGAAATAGAAAAAAAAAACTCCGTGCAATAGACTCATGAACACATGACAACAGATATTATCACATGCATACACACACGTACGCACAGACGTACGCACACACGTACACACACACACACACGTACACACGCACACGTACACACACACGCACACAGCGTGTCATACATTGACACCGTCAACTTTCAAACACCTGGATTACGTGTGGCGACCGTTGCTGAAAGTTTCCACAATCAAAAATGAAACCGGAGCAGATTTCGCTCCCGTCAAATTCTCCATATCTCCGGATAACTATCAAAGACCAGGTGAGTGAGTGAGTGAGTGAGTGAGTGAGCGAGCAAGTGAGTGAGCGAGTGAGTGAGCGAGTGAGTGAGTGAGTGAGTGAGTGAATTAATGAGTGAGTGAGTTAATGAGTGAGTGAGTGAGTTAATGAGTGAGTGAGTGAGTGAGTAGACGAGTATAGTAAAAAATAAGACGATAATTACAAACATTTTAATTATACTAATGATGTTGACGATGATGATGATGATGATGACGACCTTTGCTATGCTGATTATAAAGAAAAAATAATAACAATAATAATAACGATGATGATGATTATGATGGTGATGGTGGTGATGATGATGATTATGATGGTGGTGATGGTGGTGATAATGATCAGTTACTGCTGATGCAACTGGAGTCAACCAGGGGAACCCGGAGCTTAACATCTCGACGAAATTTTATGTGGGAACTGAGGTAGCGTTCATCGTCATCATCATCATCGTCATCATCATCATCGTCATCATCATCATCGTCATTATTATTAGTACTACTATCATCATCGTTATCGTTATCATCATCATCAACATGATCGTAATCATTATCAGGACGGCGAGGTCCTCTATCTCGATTGGTCGCCAACTAAAGACCAAGAGTCGGGGAAATATCAAAGTAGGAAATGACGTCATTTCCGTCGTATTGTCCCCTTATTGTCATTATCATTACCGTCACACCTCACCATCGTCATCTTTATCAAAATCATCATCATCATCGTCGCAATCCTCGATAGTTAAGCATACACTCGTGAACAAACAAACAAATGCACATAAACTCACACACAGACACACACACACATTACACAAACACCACACACATATAAACACACAAACACACAAACACACCAGCGCAGAAACCGATGTTTGCCTTTCAAATTCACGATGGGCCGGTGGTTTCCTTGACGAGGTCTCCATTTTTTCCTAGAGTCGTGTTGAGTGTTGGCGGCCTTTTGTTTGCACTCTGGCGGGAGAACGTCAACGTACGTCTGGCTGTTTCTTTCTTTCTTTCTTTCTCTCTTTCTTTCTTTCTTTTCCCCCCTCTCCTTCTCTCTCTCTCTCTTTCTCTCTCTCTCTCTTTCTTTCTCTTTCTTTCTCTCTCTCATAACACAAAAACAACAACAACTAACACCAAGAACCTCACACCGTCAACAATGTTTTAATAACTAACAACAGCAATTAGAATCAAAACAACAATAATAACCAATACAACAACAACGATAACAACCGTAACAACGACAACAACAACAACAACAATAACCCCACACCAACCCCAACAGACAGGGCCCATCTTCGTGAGCGGGTCTTCCGCGAAATATCTAAATGGGGGCATGTGGTCAGGGACGAAGCCCGCGGTCTTCTTCCTCATTAGGATAGATGGAGTCATTGAGGTTTTTTTTTATTGTTGTAACGACGGACGACTACGATGGTGAAGTTGATGACGGTGATGATGATGATGAAGATGATGATGATGAAGATGACGATGATGAAAATGACGATGAAGAAGATGACGATGATGAAAATTATGAAAATGAAAATGATGACGATGATGATGACGGTGATGAAAATGATGATGAAGAAGATGACGATGATGAAGGTGATGATAGCTAATGATGACGACAACGATGATGATGACGATAATGATGATGATGACAGATATGGGATATGCTGGCATCAACCCACGAACCCAGCTGGATACAGAGCATCTCCGGATCGTCTCTAACGTCCATATGCATCCTAGCCAGTTTGTATTGGGGGTGATGATGGTGGTGGTATTGTTGGTAATGATGATGATGGTAAAAATGAAAAAATGTTTTTGTTCGTTCCGTCAATCAAACATCCATCTATTCATCCACCCACCCACCCATCCATCCATCCATCCATCCATCCATCCATTAATCTATCATACCATTCATCCATCCATCCATCAATCACTCATCCATCCACAACAGAATCAGCGCGCTTATTAGCGTTAGGTGACTCGAATGGAACGTTACATTTACTGGAACTACCACCGATATTTTACATTCCAAAAAGCAACGAAGTACGTAGGATAATCAATTAACTAATTAGTGTTAATTGGTCACTTTTTTAATATAATTAAAGTTAACTTGACGCGGCAAAGTGGCTAAGTGATAGAGTGTCTGACACTTGCGTCGCAGTCACTGGGTTTGAAAGCACGCATGATGCGTTGATTCCACACTCAGTGACGCATTACTTTTTTATAACAAATTATTAGTTAATTAGTTGATTAACTCTAATTAGTTCTTAATTAATTAGGTCCAATCAATTTCAGACGGAAAAGTTTGGTGCCTATTTAGAAAGTGAAACAAAGAGGCGTGAATACGTGGAGGCGAGGTGGGCGATGAGGGACGAAGAACGGGTGCAGATGGACATTGCTGCGAAAATTTTATCAAAGGTTAGGTGTGTGTTTGTATGTATGCATGGTTGTATGTGTTTGTTTGTCTGTTTGTTTTATATGTATGTATGTTTGTTTTTGTTTGTTTGTATGTATGTGTGTGTGTGCGTTTGTATGTTTATTTGTTTGTATGTTAGTATGCTAGTTTCACTAACATCAACACTATCATATTTTTTTTTGTTTGAATGTATGCGTTTGTATGTTTATTTGTTTGTATGTTAGTATGCTAGTTTCACTAACATCAACACTATCATATTTTTTTTTGTTTGAATGTATGTGTGTGTTTTTATGTTTGTTTGTATGTGTGTGTATGTATGTTTTATGTGTGTTTGTATGCTTGTTTGTATGTATGTGTGTGTATGTATGTTTGTTTGTATGTTTGCTAGTTCCATCAACATCAGCACTATCTTATAGGCCGAGCCGGTACCTCAGCTAACGGAAGATGAACTAGAAGCCAGGGATCGTCTAGAGTATGAAAAATATCTTGAAGAAGAAATACAATTTCTGAAGGAACTCGGCATGTATGAGGAGGAAGTTGTCGCCACTGCAGCTGTTCGCCCTGCCTCTCTTGGTGGTGGTGGTACCGCTGAGAAACTTAATACTTCTATGGCCGTTTCTTAACCACATGAAGTTTTGGCTGCTAATGCTGCTGCTGTTAACGCTACTACTACTACTACTACTACTGCTGCTGCTGCTGCTGTTGTTGCTACTAACGCTGCTGTTGCTACTACTATTACTGCTGCTACTGCTACAACCACTACAGCTACTACATGTTTTTCAAGTATCTATCGAAAGCCCAGATTTAGTTTCTGTTCGTTTCTTACAATCTACTTATTTATTTAATTAATTATTTATTTAATTAATTAATTATTTTTATTCATTTTATTACGGCACAGTAATCGTACAACTGCAATTGATTTTTCATTTATAATAATAAAATAATATTAGTAATATTTGTAAATGTAATTATAATTATTATGCCATAATTTTAATGCACGAGCGGGCTTTCTCTAGTATATCATTTCTTATCTTTGGGTATTTCGGATAGACTGAAAGAACCTGAAGAAAAATGAATGAATAAATTATATATATATGTATATAGTAAATGAATGAGTGAATGAATGAGTGAATGAATGAATAATGAGGGAGTGAATGAGTGAATGAATTCGCGAGTGAGTAAACGAATATTCAATAGAGTAGCAGTAAAAAATGAATGGACAAATGAATGAGACTGAATCATTAAATGATTAACAAACAAATTATGGATGGAAAGAAAAGAACGAACGAAATAATGAATGAACGAATGAAAGAATGAACGAATGAATGAATGAACGGACGAATGAATGAATGATTAAATGAAGAGATGAACGATACCTCGTGACAGACATCAATAGCGTCGGTATATTTTTTAATCTTTAACGAACAGTAGGCCAGTTTATAACCTAGAAAGAGAGAGAGAGAGAGAGAGAGAGAGAGAGAGAGAAAGGAAGAAAGAGAAAGAGAAAGAGAGAGAGAGAGAGAAAGAAATAAATAAAATAAACGATGAAGGGTAAAAACGTAAAATTTTTCACGCTAGTAAGTTTATCAAACTCTTAACACAATTACAAGAATAGATAATGAACTAATTTACCAATCAGCTATCTAACCAATCGACCAGATATCCAATTTACCAATCAATCACTCAATCATCCGATCAATCATCCAACCAATCATCCAATCATTTATCCAATCATTTATTTAACCAATCAACCAACGGTGGGATTTTTTTTATGGGCATATTTCCACTCAATCATCCAATCAATCATCCAATCAATCATCCAATCAATCAACCAATCAATTATCCAATCAATTATCCAATCAATTATCCAATCAATCATCCAACCAACCAACCAATGGTGGGATTTTTCTTATGGGCATATTTCCAGGCCAGAGCATAATTATCGACTGCCATTTTGAATGACTGCTCTAGCTCGCATAAGTAGCCCAAATATTCATACGCCTTGCTACATGACTGATGATGATGTTGTTGATGATAATGTTGTTGTTGATGATGATAATGTTGATGATGTTGTTGCTGATGTTATTGATGATAGTGATGTTGTTGTTGTTGTTGATGTTGTTGATGATGTTGTTGTTGTTGATGATGATGCTGAAACAAATAACCATGATAAAAATGATGACAATGATTGTGATAAAATTGATTATGATGATGACGATGATGGTAACGTGTATATGATGATGATGATGATGATGATGATGACGACGATGATGATGACGACGATGATGATGAAGATGATCTCACCTTGTTGTATAGAATGCACTTGTCTAGAATCTGTTTAGCCGGTTCGAAACTTTCTTTCTGTTCATAATTTAAAAATAAAAATTATTATTTATTTTTATTATTTTTCTTTCTTTATTATATCTCAAAAGTGCCTTCAACAAACACACAGTGTATGTGTGTGTTGTGTGTGTGTGTATGTGTGTATTATAGATTTTCATAATGTGTAAGTAAACAATGTACATACCTGAATGCACATATCTGCCAATAGTAACCAACTTTTTTCAAGGTAGCTGGCGTCCTGAATATGTGTATATGTGCGTGTATGTGTGTGTGTGTATGTGTGTGTGTGTGTATGTGTGTGTGTGTGTGTGTTTCTGTTTTGTGTAGGTGTTATGTGTTGGAACTTAATGCTGTTGTTTGCTGCATTCATGTGAGAGTCATGCCTGCTCTGTATGTTTAGACTAGAGCAAGAAAAAGAAGAGAGGCAGAAAGGAAGAGTGAGAGAGAGAGAAAAAAAAAAGGAGACAAAAGAGAGAGTGAGAAAGAAAATATGAAAAAAATTAAGATAGGAAAGAGATTTGGAACACATACCTCAAAATTCCAGGTCACTCTGTCAATTCTCTTCAGTTGGCTCTTTGCTTTGGCTGGTTGTTTCAGTAGGATGAAAGCAACTGCCGTACCGTATAATATCATCACATTGTCTGGCTGATGTGCGCGCGTGTGTGTGTACGTGTGTGTGTACGTGTGTGTGTACGTATGAGTGTGTGCGTGTGTGTGTGTACCTACGTGTGTGTAGAATACATGTGAATATTTGTGTGTGGGGGTGTTTTAGTTTGGAGGTTGAATGTTAAAAGTGTTGAAAGTTGTATTGGAGACAAACAACGAATTATTTAAACCGCTCAGCCAATCAAACAACTGAACAATCAAAAAACTAGTAAATAAATCAACCAATCAATCGGCATAAATTAGTTAAATCAACCAATCATATCGACCAATCAAATTTACCAATCAAATCGACCGACAAATCAGTCAGTCAGTCAGTCAGTCAGTCAGTCAGTCAGTCAGTCAGTCAGTCAGTCAGTCAGTCAGTCAGTCAGTCAGTCAGTCAGTCAGTCAGTCAGTCAGTCAGTCAGTCAGTCAGTCAGTCAGTCAGTCAGTCAGTCAGTCAGTCAGTCAGTCAGTCAGTCAGTCAGTCAGTCAGTCAGTCAGTCAGTCAGTCAGTCAGTCAGTCAGTCAGTCAGTCAGTCAGTCAGTCAGTCAGTCAGTCAGTCAGTCAGTCAGTCAGTCAGTCAGTCAGTCAGTCAGTCAGTCAGTCAGTCAGTCAGTCAGTCAGTCAGTCAGTCAGTCAGTCAGTCAGTCAGTCAGTCAGTCAGTCAGTCAGTCAGTCAGTCAGTCAGTCAGTCAGTCAGTCAGTCAGTCAGTCAGTCAGTCAGTCAGTCAGTCAGTCAGTCAGTCAGTCAGTCAGTCAGTCAGTCAGTCAGTCAGTCAGTCAGTCAGTCAGTCAGTCAGTCAGTCAGTCAACTAACATCCGTCTTGGAGAGCTCCAGCAAATTATTCAGGGCAGCTTCAACGAGATGTACATCCTGCTGCTGCTGGCGATAATGTGTCACGATGATGAATAGATTGACGATTGACGTGGTGCGTGACGTCACCCGGTGACAGCCGAATCTCCTGGAAACGTTATAAGCCAAAATGAGTGGATGAATGAAAGATCGACAAGTGGACTTGTGAAAGATCGAATTTTTCGGATGAATAGAATAAAGAATAAAAGAATGAATAAATTTTTGTGAATGAATGAAGAAATGGATGAATGAATGAATGAATGGATGGATGGATGAATGGATGGATGAATGAATGAATGAATGAATGAATGAATGAATAAATGAATGAATGAATGAATGAATGAATGAATGAATGAATGAATGAATGAATGGATGAATGAATGAGTGAACGATGATCACGAGACTTGTTTTGTGACCTTGAGGAGCCTATCAGCCGTCTCCATTCCAATGATATCTGCCTCTATTTGATCCTTGCTGTTTTGTTAGTTGTTAATTTAATGCAATTTTAATGCGATTCAATATTGTTAATTTAATGAAATTTAATGCATTTTAACCTATTTTAATGTACAAATACGTTTTTTTTGATGTAATTAATCGTATTTCAAATTATTATTCCATATGTAAAGTATAATAAAATACACAATAGTTGTGGTGTAATTTATCTATCAAATCAGCCTCTTACTAACCAAACCAACCAACCAATCAATCAAACGAAGGTACCGCCCACTAACTCGTTCATATTGGTCTTGTTGACTCCTCCCCCGATGACGTCATCGTCCGGATTGATGCAAATGTCAACCATCAGATAGATGGATTGTCTGCCGTATTCGGCGTCTTTTCGCGCCCTATTCAAATGCTTCAAGGCTCCGTCGACGTCGTGCATGTACCTGTGTGTGTGTGTGTGTGTGTATGTGTTTGTTTGTGTGTGTGTGGTGTTTGTGGTGTGTTTGTGTGTGTGTATGTGTGTGTGTGTAAAGTTGCATCATTTGGTTTAATTAATAAAAAATAACAAAAGCGTTACTAGTTGACCAATCATAAAGTCCCTTGCAAAAATTATAGCCGGGCTGATGAATCCTCTGATCTGATTGGTCGGTGATGTTGACGTAGGCGTGGCATTCCTCCAATCGCCCTGCCCTCCTCATCATCTCAATGACTTTGATGAAGACTATGTAGTTGTCTGATTGGTTGATTGGATGGTGATAATGGTGGTAGAGAGATTGAAAAAAATATTAAAAATATAGTAGCACAAAAATCGAACCGGCGTGTTTGCTGCTGTGGGGGTCCAAAATTAGGGATGTGCAGAGTTGGGTGATGTGCTGCATAGCTTCTTCCTGTCTGCCATTTTTCATCAGAACTTCTGCTAACATCTTAGCAAAAACAACATCAAAATTATCAACAAAAACATCAACAAAGCACGTCAACAACCTCAACATTAACAACATCAAAAAACAACAAAAACATCAACAAAAAAATCAACAAAATCAACATAAACATCAACAACATCAACAAAACATCAACAACATCAACAAAGCACATCAACAACTTCAACAAAAACATCAACAACATCAACAAAGCACATCAACAACATCAACAAAGCACATCAACAACATCAATAAAAACATCAACAACACCAACAAAAACTAACAGCCGTGGCTCGTTGCTGCTGTACACCCTGCTGAATGAGCTGGCTGCACGCGCTGATACAACCCTCACTATCTTCAATTAACATCAACAAGCCCGCCAACTCCAGCATTATCTGTTGAAGTTGATGATGTCGACTGTGACGTCATCATCATTATCACCGCTACCGATATCATTACCTTCGATATCGTCATCGCAATCATCAGCAGCAGCGTTTGCATAGTCGATGTTGTTATTATTATTATTATTATTAATATTATTATTATTATTACAGGACGTACTCAATCATCATCATCATCATCATCATCATCACAACCATCATTATCATCATCATCATCATCACGATCGTCATCGTCATCATGACCTGAGCGTCTTGTGGTTGATGAAAGAGAGCTTGTTTATACAGTTCAATGGCTTTGTTGTAATCCCGCACTAACTTGTTATGATCCGCTAAACAGCAGTATATTCTGAAGGAGTGAAGGAGTGAAGGAATGAAAGAGTGAGTGAGTGAGTAAATGAATAAATAAATGAATAAACCAGTAGATGAATGACTGAAAGTGAAAAGAGTAAGCGAATGAGTGAGTGAATAAATAAATAAATGAACTTGATCCTTAGCAGTTTAAGTCATGCTTACGGTCGCAATAATTATTGATAGTTAATAATTATTGATTTCGTCATTGTCATCACTTTTATCATCATCATCAATATCATTATCATCTTTATCATCTTCATTACTGTCATCATCAATATCATCATCATCATCTTCATCATCATCATCGAACTTTGCGG
>NW_008704216.1:303636-306771 GCF_000326865.2 Helobdella robusta | reverse complement strand
AAACGAGTGAAAAAGAAGGATGATAAGGCGATGAAAATGATAATTACGTCAATGTAGGAGAGAGTGAACGACTGATGAAATGAGTAGATGAGTAGCGGCAATAATAAGTAATGATTAAGCTAAGAACATTAAAATGATCATTGAGTAGAGATTGTGCAACTTTTGAAGAAGCATAGTAATAGTAGTAGCTATTGTTGTAGTAGTAGTAGCGGTAATCGTAGTAGTAGTAGTAGAGTAGTATTAGTAGTAGTAGTAGTAACAGTAGTAGTAGTAGTAGTAGTAGTAACGACAACAACTACATCAACAACAATAGCAAACCCGGCCATATTGGTGAGTTTTAACAAGTGCTTGTCCGATCTTATTTGCTAGGACAGGGTCTTTCGGGTTCTTTTTTATGGAAACTTCGTAAGATTCTATCGCTTTGTCAGGCTGAATTGATGAATGAATGAATTAGTTAATGAATGAATGAATGAATTAATGAATTAAAAAATGGGTAAATGAATGGATGGATGGATGAATTAAAAAATGAACGAATGAATAAATGGATAATGAATGAATGAATGAATGAATTAATGAATGAATTAATTAATTAATTAAAAAATGGATGAATGAATAGATGGATGAATGAATGAATAAATAATTGAATGAATGAATTAATGAATGAATGTATGAATAACACACTTGTTGAACTTCCATATAGGCATCACCTAGAAGAACACCAGTTTCTATACTTGGACTCTTCTCGTATAAATCTCTTGATTGAGATTTTAACAATCAATCAACCACCAACCAACCAATCAACCAGCCAGCCAACCAACCAATCAACTAAACTATCCAACCACCAACCAACCAACCAACCAACCAACCATCCAACCAACCAATCAATCAACCAACCAACCAATTAACCAATTAATATAAGCAAACAAAACAAACGAACAAACAAATAATCAATCAATCCTCGCCAGTTTTGAATAAAATTCATTCAAAATCTCATTCAATTAACATTCTAATTTTTGAATATATCAATCTTTGAATATTCAATCTTTAAATACATCAACCAATCTTTGAATATATCAATCAAACATTCAATCAACTTTTAATTAATTACTCAATCAATCAACGTAAATTTTATCCTATTAATCAACCGACCAGCAAGCCAATCAACAAACAAACTTGTAACAGTTTATGTAAAGTTTCTGATCTTTGCGCTGGTTCAGATATATATCTGCCATCTTCACTTTGGCCTAGAAAATTTTATCTCGTTTTAAAAATATCACAATGGCTAGAGACGCCTATTTTTTATTTTTTATTTTTTAAGTGTTGCAGAGGCCGAGTTCGAAGACGCAAACACGTCCGCTCATATCGGAGCACGTATTCTTTTTGAGAAATACCAAAGAGTAAACTACTGCTACTACTACTGCTACTACTACTACTACTACCACTACTACTACTGCTACTGCTACTACTACTACTGCAACTACTACTACTGCTACTGCTTCTACTACTACTCCTGCTGCTGATACTACTCCTACTGCTACTACTACTATAATAATAATAAGAATAATAATAATAATAATATTAATGATAATAAGAATATATAACACCTGGACGTAAAAAGTTTGTTGGGGAGTTATATTTTTAAGAACGACCAAGGCCTCCTCCGACTGGCCACTGGCTACTAAGAGGTCCACATTACTCAACATCAACCTCGTCTCTTCAGCTGTGCCCCTTGAACTCCTCCATCGCTTCGGTCATCATGTTTGTCGCTTCCGTCTGTTTGTGATGTGTGCGTGTGTGTGTGCGTGTGTGTGTGTGTGCGTGTTTGTTGTCGTGAAGTGTGTGTGTGTGGTTGTTGAGAGGGTTTGCTGTTTCGCTGTTGTCCATCATGTTGTTGCATGGTGTATGAAGTCTCTGTTGTCTGTTTGATTGTTTGTATTCTGTCGTGTTGTGAAATATATTTGAAACAACGACAAAAACAAACAAACAACAACAACAACAACGACAACAAACTGTTTTCCCCATGAGCCTGAAGACGTCGATGAGCTCCATGTAAATAGACATTCGATCATTAGTTGATATTTTCATTGCTGCCGATGACGTCACTGATGACGTCATCTCTGCTGTTGTTGTTGTCGTTGTCGGCGGTTTTTTGTTCGATTTCGAAATTTTAGAATCTTACAATTACAATGATAACGATGATTGAGTGTGTTGGCGATTGTGTGATGATGATGTGAGAGTAGTTAATGCGGAAACTTCACCAACGCTAATAGTAATAATAATAATAATAAAAAAAATATAAATAACTATGATAACCTGTTTTTTTGACGCCAGGCAGTGCCATTGCTACAAGCAACGTCTTGAGGGCCTCATCGTATTTCAATTGCTTTTTGAAGATTTGGCTTTTAATCAGGTTATATACAGGGTGTTCACGCACCTATTTATTATTTATATTATTTATATTATTATTATTATTATTATCATTATTGTTATTATTATTATTATTATTATCACTATCATTGTTATTATTATTAATATTATTACTATTATTATTATTATCAATATTATTATTATTATTATTATCATCATCATCATCTTCATCATCATCATCGAACTTTGCGGCCAATTCAAGTTGTTTCGCCATCAGCTCCGGCTGTTCAATTTTCAACCTCAACAAGACTCTGAACGGACAAATTAATAACTTTACCATCGTCATCATCATCGTCATCGTTATCGTCATCATCATCATTATCGGCATCATCATCAAGACCTTTCTTGGACATCACGTGACTTGATGAGGTAGTCCAGTTTTTCTCTATGCTGGCCCTTCCTCAACATGACCTCCGAAAGGAGTAAGTTGCATCTAATCAGCTCCATCATCGCGCTGAGGTCAGTTGCTGAAGTTGATGATGATGACGAAGATGATGATGATTATGATGATGAAGATGATGATGATAATGACGAAGAAGAAGATGATGACAGTTGCTGAAGTTGATGATGATGACGAAGATGATGATGATTATGATGACGAAGACGATGATGATAATGACGAAGAAGAAGATGATGATGGTAATAATGATGAAGAAGAAGATGATAATGATGAAGAAGGAGATGATGATGATGGTGTTATTTTTGTTG
>NW_008704216.1:300989-302674 GCF_000326865.2 Helobdella robusta | reverse complement strand
CAACAACAACATCATCATAATCACCTCAGTGTATGCTGGCCGCTCTGTTTCAGCGAAGCTTCATAGTATATGATAGCCTGATGAAAATTATGATAATGATGACAAGATAGGAATGATGGAATGACTGATGAAACGAGTGAAAAAGAAGGATGATAAGGCGATGAAAATGATAATTACGTCAATGTAGGAGAGAGTGAACGACTGATGAAATGAGTAGATGAGTAGCGGCAATAATAAGTAATGATTAAGCTAAGAACATTAAAATGATCATTGAGTAGAGATTGTGCAACTTTTGAAGAAGCATAGTAATAGTAGTAGCTATTGTTGTAGTAGTAGTAGCGGTAATCGTAGTAGTAGTAGTAGAGTAGTATTAGTAGTAGTAGTAGTAACAGTAGTAGTAGTAGTAGTAGTAGTAACGACAACAACTACATCAACAACAATAGCAAACCCGGCCATATTGGTGAGTTTTAACAAGTGCTTGTCCGATCTTATTTGCTAGGACAGGGTCTTTCGGGTTCTTTTTTATGGAAACTTCGTAAGATTCTATCGCTTTGTCAGGCTGAATTGATGAATGAATGAATTAGTTAATGAATGAATGAATGAATTAATGAATTAAAAAATGGGTAAATGAATGGATGGATGGATGAATTAAAAAATGAACGAATGAATAAATGGATAATGAATGAATGAATGAATGAATTAATGAATGAATTAATTAATTAATTAAAAAATGGATGAATGAATAGATGGATGAATGAATGAATAAATAATTGAATGAATGAATTAATGAATGAATGTATGAATAACACACTTGTTGAACTTCCATATAGGCATCACCTAGAAGAACACCAGTTTCTATACTTGGACTCTTCTCGTATAAATCTCTTGATTGAGATTTTAACAATCAATCAACCACCAACCAACCAATCAACCAGCCAGCCAACCAACCAATCAACTAAACTATCCAACCACCAACCAACCAACCAACCAACCAACCATCCAACCAACCAATCAATCAACCAACCAACCAATTAACCAATTAATATAAGCAAACAAAACAAACGAACAAACAAATAATCAATCAATCCTCGCCAGTTTTGAATAAAATTCATTCAAAATCTCATTCAATTAACATTCTAATTTTTGAATATATCAATCTTTGAATATTCAATCTTTAAATACATCAACCAATCTTTGAATATATCAATCAAACATTCAATCAACTTTTAATTAATTACTCAATCAATCAACGTAAATTTTATCCTATTAATCAACCGACCAGCAAGCCAATCAACAAACAAACTTGTAACAGTTTATGTAAAGTTTCTGATCTTTGCGCTGGTTCAGATATATATCTGCCATCTTCACTTTGGCCTAGAAAATTTTATCTCGTTTTAAAAATATCACAATGGCTAGAGACGCCTATTTTTTATTTTTTATTTTTTAAGTGTTGCAGAGGCCGAGTTCGAAGACGCAAACACGTCCGCTCATATCGGAGCACGTATTCTTTTTGAGAAATACCAAAGAGTAAACTACTGCTACTACTACTGCTACTACTACTACTACTACCACTACTACTACTGCTACTGCTACTACTACTACTGCAACTACTACTACTGCTACTGCTTCTACTACTACTCCTGCTGCTGATACTACTCCTACTGCTACTACTACTATAATAATAA
>NW_008704216.1:292433-297203 GCF_000326865.2 Helobdella robusta | reverse complement strand
TGGTGATGATGATGGTGCTGTTGATGATGATGTTGGTGATGATAATGATAATGATGGTGATGATGATGATGATGGTGGTGATGATGATGATGGTGGTGATGATGATGATGGTGGTGATAATGATGATGATGGTGGTGGTGATGATGATGATGGTGAAGAAGAACAAAAAGATGATGATCAAAAGAATGATGATGATCAAAAGAATGATGATGATGATGATTGTGATCGTCATCATTATCATAACCTTTGGGCGTTGTCGAGAACTTGCTCCCAGTTTTTCGTCAACATATTTTGCCTCATCTTCTCAATCAGGCCTTCAAAAAAATAAAAAAAAATAAAATAATAATAACAACAACAACAGTAATAATAATAATAATAATAATAATAATAATAATAATAATAATAATAATAATATTTTATAAATAGTAAATGTAACAGTATTAATAACTTTAAGAATAATAATTTTTACGAAAAATCGTCAAAAGATTAGCATGCATTCGAACCCGGTAGGTATTGTCCGTAGGTCACAATCAGCTGGTTGATCAACTCTAAAATTTCGTCGTCGGCGGAGGTCTTTTTGTTTGTGTTGTTGGTGCTGTTGTTGTTGTGTAGTTGTATGTATTTGACTTTTCCCAAAATGGCATCTGGGTGTTGTTTGCCTTCGACTCTGTCGTTGTTTGTTTGTTTGTTTGTTTGAAGTAGCAGTTTTCGTTGTTTGTTTGTTTGTTTTTTGTTTGAAATAGTAGTTGTCATCACCATAACCACCACCACCAACAACAACAACACCACCAACAACAACAACACCACCAACAACATCAACAACAACAATAATAACAATAATAATAATAATAACAATAACAAACCCTAGAGATCTATCGAAAAACAAGTGGGACTTTTTCGACACGGCCATATCTGGGTGGTTCAGATCTAGCCAGCCTTTCAGAGCAAATATCTAAAAACACAAAACAACAACAACAATAATAAAAATAATAATAATCATAATAATAATAATAATAATAATAGTGGGTCATTCATTCTTAGCTTCATGGCCTTCTTGAATTAAATTCCACACAATCATACAATCAATCAAATCCACAGACACCCCAGCACCATCACTATCATAATAAAAATAATAATTATTATTGTTGTTATTATTATTAATTATAATTATTATGGTAATTATTATGACCTATTATGACCTGCTTGTCGAGATAGCATAGATTCATTTTGATAGAGCGGTCTATGTACTCTCTGGCTTTGTCAGGCTTGCGGAGCATCATTAACAGCAGGCCGGCATAGTAATACGACTGTTGCGGTAAAATTATCATAAATTATGTTAATTAGTTACTTTTAAATTATGCTTATAATTTATACTTCGTCATGATGACTGTCATCACGGTACGACAATATAATAATAATAACAATGATAATAATAATAATAATAACAATAATAATAATAATAAATTATATTAAAATACTTTGGCGTTTCCCTCTTTTCTTTCAGTTTTCAACTTGCTCTCAAGAATTTGAATTGCATCCTTCTCTTTCATTTTGAAATCGTTTGAAAATAATTTTCATTTTTATTTCCCCTGTTTTAGAGAGAGAGAGAGAGAGAGAGAGAGAGAGAGAGAGAGAGAGAGAGAGAGAGAGAGAGAGAGAGAGAGAGAGAGAGAGAGAGAGAGAGAAAGAAAAGAGAACACAGACACACACACCACACACACACACACAGACAGACAGACACACACACAGACAGACAGGCACACACACAGACAGACATGTAGGGATCAAATATTTATTTATTAACTATCTCATATATTAATTATTATTAAAGATTATTGCAATTTCAATGTTACTTAATCTATGTTAATTTTTATGTCTTTGCTTCTCTCTCGACTTCTGCCCTTTTTCCCCAGAGCTTGTAAACGAAACAGTTCGAGATTCACGTGGGAATAAAGATAATATTTTATTACGCCTGAAGTGTGTTTGTTTTATTTATTTTAACTCACAACAAGGTGTCTTGTTAGTAGCATAAGCATAAGTTCGTACTAACAAATTGGGATTAGGTAACATTGAAAATTGCAATAATCTTTAATAATAATTAATATATGATATAGTTAATAAATAAATGACATATACAGAAGTAATTAATTTTCACAATCACCTAAAACCCGGGCCGACTTATGAATATGCAGCATGGCGACAGTGGCTCCGATGTAAACGTCTTGCTTGTTTAGTAGGGCTTCAAATTGTCGCAAACTTTCTTGTAGCTGTCCTAAAATCAGTCAGTATATGTAAACGCATGACAAACAAACAAACATACAAACGAACATACAAACATTCACACAAACGAACATACAAACAAACATACATACAAACGTACATACAATTATTCACACAAACGAACATATATACAAACAAACACAAATGTACATACAATCATTCACACAAACGAACATACATACAAACAAACAAAAGGGAGGACCTTGCAATAGCAATGAGATGGCATTGAAATATATAAGAATGGGATCATCCATGTACTTCATTCTTGCCTCTGAAACAATTGTTTGCATGTGCTGGTAACACTTTTCTCGACTCCAATATATTAAACTGCCCTACAATTAATAATAATTATTAATAATAACGTTGATAATAATTTTAATAATAATTAATTAGTAAAAAATTATTGCTTGATTGAAAAAAAAACAAAAAATTCCCTTACCATTAGAGCAAAATCCTCTTCAGCCATTTTTTTTAATTAATTATGGATTATAATATAATATAAATTTTAATTAATTTAAATTAATAATTTATTTATTAACTTTATTTCTTTGTTTTTTGAAATACTCAATAATTAAATAGATAAATAAATAAATGATTTTTTTTTATTATAAATTACTTCGAAAAACTTCCCATAAATAAACGAAATCGCCGAATCGGACATTTAAAATTTAAAGGCCGTCACGTAGCAACACACACTGCTTATAAACAATAGACAAAACATAATCTCTATACATTTCAGTGAAAACATAGATAAAAAATCTGGGCTAGAAATATATAAATACTTTAATAAATAATACTATAATATTTAATAAAAATTGTATACAAAATGGCCTTATATCTAAATATATATACTTATACACACACACGTATATATACATACATACAGCATGTATTTGACTATATATACTTTGCATTACTTTATGCATATAATACTGCTAACATAATATTTTATTCGTAATAATATAATATACTACATATAATAGTATTAATTTTAAACTTTTTGTCCTTTATCCTGCCTCTATATTCCACCTTTTCTCTCTCTCTTTCTTTTTTTGTCTGTTTGTCTGTCTCTTTCTCTTTCTCTCTTTATATATATATATATATATATATATATATGAATAAATAAATAAATATATATATATATAAATTATATGATTGAAATTATTTTAAACGCAATCGAAACAACGATTAATAAAGTGATAATTCTCAAATATTTGATGATGATAGTAATGACGACGACGACGATAATAATAATAAAATAGTAATAACAACAACAACAACAATAATAATAATAATGATGATGATGAGGAAGAGGAAGAGAAGGAAAAGAGGAGGACAACGATGTGGTCAAAAGTTCATGCCCCCTTCAGAAACTGGCATGCTGACAACGGCCGTTAATATTGGGTTGATGTTGTTTTCCGTACAGAGTAGAACCTTGAAATAATAATAATAATAATAATAATAATAATAATTATTATTATTATTATTATTTATTATTATTATTATTAGTAGTATTCAAAATCAACAAATACAAAGACAAACTCAAGGGCAACCTTAAAGAAAATTTTAAACATTATAAAATAATTCCTAAAACATTTTAAATATCTCCAATAGGACATCATCATTGTCATCATCATCATCATCATTGTCATCATCATCATCATCATCATCATCATCATCATCATCATCATCATCATAATCATCATCATCATTGTCATCATAATCATGAATACGCAAACCTTGATGACGTCGGCAAACGTTTTATCGGTGACGCAATAGGCAAACGTCGATGTTCTGTATGATAGACTCGGTCCTATCGCCGGCAACTGATGACGATGATGATGATGATGAAGTTGTTGACAATAGTGATGATGATGATAGTGGATATGATGCTGATGATGATGACGATGATGATGAGGTTGTTGACGATGATGATGATGATAGTGAAGATGATACTGATGATGGTGATAACAATGATTAAGTCAATAACGAACAGCAAACCAACGAAAATAATATTGTCCAGAATGTTATAGAATCCAGGATCATACACGAAGGCTATGAAATAGTGATGGCACGATACATTTAGGGATGTGTTTTGTACCGATATACACATCTTAAAAGTCGGTCCTAGGCCAGTTACCTCGAACGGTTAAGCGATTGATTATGAATCAATTGACTGATTGGTTGGTGATTGACAGATTGATAGATAGATAGATAGATAGGTAGGTAGGTAGGTAGGTAGGTAGGTAGGTAGGTAGGTAGGTAGGTAGGTAGGTAGGTAGGTAGGTAGGTAGGTAGGTAGGTAGGTAGGTAGGTAGGTAGGTAGGTAGGTAGGTAGGTAGGTAGGTAGGTAGGTAGGTAGGTAGGTAGGTAGGTAGGTAGGTAGGTAGGTAGGTAGGTAGGTAGGTAGGTAGGTAGGTAGGTAGGTAGGTAGGTAGGTAGGTAGGTAGGTAGGTAGGTAGGTAGGTAGGTAGGTAGGTAGGTAGGTAG
>NW_008704216.1:283388-291708 GCF_000326865.2 Helobdella robusta | reverse complement strand
TATATATGAATGAACAAACGAAAGAACAAACAAATGAACGAATGAACAAACAAACGAACGAATGAACGAACGAACGAACGAACGAACGAATGAATGAATGAATGAGAGAACAAAAAATTGAATAAACAAACACACCAAACATACTTCGACGTTCAGTTTAACCGGATACTCTTGGGATAGGGACACAACGTTCAGTTGTTTGTCCAACATATCCAGGTAGCACTTGCAAGAGTGCAATCTAAGTCGACAGAGATCCTGTTGGAATGTCTTGTGCATCTCTTGGTAATGATCACGATAACAAATGTTAAGAGGAAGAGAAAAAGAGGAAGAGGAGGAAGAAGAAGAAAAAAAGTAACAAAGGGAAATAAACAACAAAGACAGCAAACCGACTTACCGACAGCGCAAACCCTTTCCCTAGCTGTCTGATCGAGAAATAATTTCGTTTTTTTCGGAATATCTATCCTAGACTCACCTCCCCCGGCTAAATCGAAGCCAACACCGTCTCCAGATTTGGACACCCCCCGACTATCAAATAGGGCCGTCCTTTTCAGGACTTTGACCATGAGACCGCCGGACTTTGTGACCATAACTAGGGTATCTGACTCACGCCCGTACCTGCCGAATTTCATGGCTGCCACCACTTCTTCTACTCTTATAACATCCACTAGAGATTTTTCAAGATATATTTGGATTTGACCGGAAGTAGATGGCGGCAACGATGATGATGATGATGGTGGTGGTGGCAGTGGTGATGATGATTGTTGTTGTTGGTGTGATTTGACTGAGACCAGTAGTAGCTGCAGGTTTTTCGTCTTGAGCTCCATCAGCCCCACACACAGTATGTCGCCGTGACAGTTAACCGACCACAGGCAGTTGCCCTGGATGTTATTATTTTTGTTATTATTATCATAATCACAATCATTATTATTATTATTATTATTATTATTATCACAATCTGTTTCTGTATCTGTATCTAAGGATTTGTGGAGAGCCCCTATTGAATGACTTAGAAGCGCAAGCCTCACTCGAGAGTGTCAAAACGAATGATGCTTCAAATGTTTCTTGGAAACATGTTGGCTCATGTTGTTGAATTTTTTCAAATCATTATTATTATTATTATCATTATTATTATTATTATTATCATTATTATTATTATTATTTGGACTGATTAATTTTGCAATAACCTCATAAACTCTGCTATATCATCGTCGTACGCTATCTATTGCGACAGAAATGTGAAATGAATCAATTTTTAAACTAATTAACTCCGGTCGCGCGTGCTCTCTCGATTCGAATGATGAGCTTTTCAGATTAATACTCTATTTACTGCATTTGACATTTTATTTTATTTCATTATTTTATTTTATTTTATTTGTACTGCCTATTATTTGACTGCCTATTATATGACTTGCTGAATAAAAAATTGTTCCCAATATATTACTATTACTATTAGTATTATAGTCGTCACCTTAGTATTGTAGCAATGTATCGTGCCGTCCATACAACCGACGACCAGATTTTTACCGACCTTCACCAGACCGACTATGGGGTAGGTGACGCGGAAGAATTCGCGTGCTTTTTCTATGTTCCTTCACGAAAGTGATGACGATGATGACGACGTTGGTGGTAGTGATGATGACGATGACGTTGACAATGATGATAATGATGAAGATGATGATGATGACATCATCAACAACAACGAACAACAACAATTCAACCTATTAATCCCATTAAACCGAACATTATTATCCACTAAATCCTAACAACAATTCAACCTTTCAATATCACAAATCCCAACAACAACAACAATCCAAGCTTTCAATTCCACAAACTCCCATTCCTATAGATCCCAACAACAACAACAACAATCCAACCTTTTAATCCCACAAACTCCCACTCACATAGATCCAAACAACAACAACAACAATCCAACCTTTCAATCCCACAGACTCCCATTCCCATAGATCCCAACAACAATCCAACCTTTTTATCCCATAGACCCCGCCATTTCTACATGCGGTGTATATAGAGTATTCTACATCGAACAAGCCATTCGCGACCATGAAAACAGCCACAGATGGTAGGCTGTACTGAAATTGTGGATAATAACTCATTTAAACGAATGTTAGGAAGAGATGGCGTAATGGTTAGAGCGCCCGGTCAAGCTATTGCACTGTTCCCGGGTTCGAACGCCTGCTACGTTCAATGCGTTTGATGGATGAGTGGAAGTTTTTGGTGTTAACATGTTGACATCACTGAAAGTTGAATAAAAAAGAAAATCAGGAATAATAATAATAATAACAACAATAATAATAGTGATAATAACAACCGTAGCGGCAACGGAAAAGGTTTCCGGGTTGATGACGTAGACGTGGCCATCTTCGCAGCCAATCACGATGCACCTTATCCCACCCCCTGCCCCGCCGTCGCCATCATCATCATGAACGTTCTTCATCAGTGACGTCATGATTGTGATGGCCGTCTGATGATGATGATGACGAAGATGATGACGATGGTGATGATGATGATGACGATGATGAAGACGATGGTGATGATGAGGACGACGATGATCATGAAGATGATGACGACTCTAACGTTTTTGACAAGGGGAACTTCTTTGTATTGGTCGATGAAATTCAACCTCTCTTCATTGGTTGACAGTTGTAAAAACTTTACACTTTTCTGTGTCATCTCATTTAATCGACCTTCAACCAATTAATCAACCAATCAACCAATCGACCATCCAATCAACCATTCAACCAACCATCCAATCATCTAATCAATCAACCAACAAACCATCCATCTAACCAACCAACTAACCAACTAACCAACCAACCAACCAACTAACCAACCATTCAACCATCCAACCAACCATCCAGCCAGCCATCCATCCAACCAATTAACCATCCAACCAACCAACCATTCAACCAACCAACCAATCAATCTGTGAACCAGCTAATTACATTATTACTATTATTCAAGCACCACCTACCGAAGCCTCTGATATTGTCCAACGCCACCACCAACTCTGATAGTTTTATATGCTCCTAGGAGGGCAGAATTAAAAGAAAAGAAAGAATTATTTTTCTCGTAATTTTCTAAAATAAAAAAATTAATAAACATAATTACGGTATATTTTATTCTGCATAATTAATAAAACCATTTAAAAAATGTACAAAAAACCGCCAAGACCTCCAGACGGAACTCGAGTGAAAATAACATTACCTAAATGCTACGAAAATCCGGCAAGACACCGCCCTCCCCAAAAAAAGAATTAAATATCAACGATAACAAGCGTCTGCCATATACCGACATTTTGATAATCCCTCCAGGCCTTTTCCTCTTCCGGGCAGAGGGGTGAACAGGGTAGGGTGAACCGGAAGTATGGTTTCATGTTTTTGTAAATATACACGTAACAGCTCGAGCTAATGGCCAGAGCTATTTTTTGATCGAATGAATATTCATTATTACCATAATTATTACTATTGCATCATCATCATCATCATCATCATCATCATCATCATAACCAGGGATGGATGGCACTAGGGTATCAACGGCGATAGTAACGATAGATGATGGTATATCATTGATACACACTTCGTTTATCATTGCTAAGCCTGAAAGAAGGTTATTAATGTTGTTGTTAATGTTGTTGTTTTTGTAAATATTATTGTTGTTGTGATATAAATGCATATTTCATTATTATAAAAATGTTAATGAATGAATGCACGAATGAATGAATGGAATGAATGAATGAATGAATGAATGAATGAATGAATGAATGAATGAATGAATGAATGAATGAATGAATGAATGAATGAATGAATGAATGAATGAATGAATGAATAAGCGAAAGAATGAATGAACGACGAGCCGACTACCTTTGAAAACTTTTAATTTAACTTTATCATTTTTCCTGCCATCTAGCGCACCAATATTATTTACGACGGCTGGATTTGACGAAAAAAAGTCCCCAAAATCGGCCAGCACCAATTTGAAATCGTCATCCTTGTAGATGTCTGATAGGACCATGCATTGGGACATGGTCTGGATCCTGGTTGTCGGATCATAAAATCCGTCTATCCATTTTTCGCTTCCATACTTTGGTTCTTCTTGACTGATTTTTTTGAAATTCAATTTATTTAGAAATAAAAATAGGCAATAAAATTATATCGGAATTTTAAAAATTGACTAGAAAGTGTGTGATAAATTAAAGTTTAATTGTTAAACTAAGACCTGAGCTTAGTTAGAAACAAGCCGACTTTTCACATATTATGTATGACTCAATTATATAATTTATAAATTTTTATAATTAAAATAAATAATCATAATCACATAACTAAAGATTTCTTTACAATTGTTCTTTTTTACTTGTAAATCGCAAAAATAATTATATAATTAAATGAAATAAATACAAAATGTTCAGCAAATAAGATACTCGACTCACTTTTTTAACATATTTCCAAGAAAATGTCATTTATTTTAATGTTTAAACACTCGTTGCTATAGCAACTAACTAAAGGTGAACTTTAATAAACAATAGCATAGAGTTGGAAATCAAGGTAAAAAGTATCTTCTTTCTCTCTCTCTCTCTCTCTTCATCTCTCTCTCTCTTTTTCTCCCTCCCTCTCTCTCTCTCTCTCTCTCTCTCTCTCTATATATATATATATATATATATATATATATAAAACCCATAATATAACCCACATATAAAAATAAACATAGGTACTCTACCCATACATACACGCATACATTAGAAACATTTCTACTAATTGCCCTTCGCTCTGGTGACATTGGCGTGAAATGAAAACAAACACATAACAAAAAAAAAAAACATATGTACAAAGTAAATCAAGAAATATCCAAAAATTATGTAACCGAAATAAAAAATAACTAGAAACCAGTGAACAATTCACAAATAAACAGCCATTATTAAAAAGATTGTTCGAAAAGGTAAAATTTTTAAAAAATAATTGTTTTGTTGGTGTGGTGGTGTGAAGCGAAAACAAACACATAACAAAAAAAATAGTAAAAAGTTGTGAGGATAGTAGTCAGTCACCTACCTACAATTAAATTACTCTCAGGGCCCTAGCTTACCTATAATGAATAACTCAACTCATCTACTTACTTACAAATTTGTATTTCTACGTTTTAGAAATTTTACACGTTTCAGGTATTTTATTTTACATATTTTAACGTTTTTATTTTACTTGAAACTTTTTAATAATGTTAAGCCCTAGCCTACCTACGATTGTTCAACTCATCTCAATCCCTAACTTACCTATGAATTAAATTAAGTCCGGTAGAGAAAATAGAAAGTTGAAGAGAAACATAACAACAACGACACCGAATGAATGGATGTTGTGTATGTATTTGTTGTATTGATGTGTGTGTAAATTTGCGCGCGCGTACTCTCCAGAAACTTCTTCACCCACTACGGACGAAACTCCATTGCACCGACCATCATCTGATACGCACCGACGGAATGAATATGACTGGATACTGAAAAACAAAATTGAAAAAAAAGTTAATTCTTAAAATAAAAAACAAGCCATTGGAAAAAAGTAATAGGCAACTTATCTTACCGTGAGACCACCATCATGAAACGTGCTGACTCCCGCCACAACCCACCTCTGATCATTCTGTAGACAAATTTTTTTATTGGCTTAGTAGTAAATGAATGTTAGAACGAAAGAACAAACGAATAAATGATTGAGCGAATGATTGAGTGAATGAATGAATTAATTCATCAATCAATCAATGATTCAATGAATCAATGAATGAATAGAATGAATAAATTAATCAATTAATGGATGAATAATTTGAAAGATTGAGTGAAAAAATGAATGAATGAGAAAAATTAAAAAAAAACGAAACTAAACCTTACTTCAAAAATCGTCGTTACTGTAATCTATTGCACCGACCACCATCATTTGGTCGACACAAAGATGTCATCCGAACTGCAGTGTCAGTCGAACAGCCAACGAGCTGATTCTTCCTACACCACCATCATCATATGCAAAATCATGAAACCACCATCTGAAACGTGCTGACACCCACCACTGCCCACCTCTCATCATTCTGTTGACAAAATTTTTTATTAACATAGTAGTAAATGAATGTTCGAACGAAGGAACAAACGAATAAATGATTGGTTGATAGATAAAATGAAATTAATTAATTAATCAATCAATAAATCAACAAATAAATAGAATGAATCAATTAGTCAATTAAATAATTTAGAAGGTTGAGTGAGAAAATGAATGAATAGTGAAAAATAAAAAATAAAAAAAACGAAACTAAATCTTACTTCAAAAATCGTCGTTACTGTACTCCATTGCACCGACCAACTTCATCTGGTCGGCACAAAGATGTCATCCGAACTGCAGAGTGTCAGTCGAACAGCCAACGAGCTGATTCTTCCTACACCACCATCATCATATTATATGTAAATCATCATGAAACCACCATCTGAAACGTGTTGACTCCCACCACTGCCCACCTCTCATCATTCTGTAGACAAAATTTTTTATTAGCGTAGTAGTAAATGAATGTTAAAATCTTAGAAGCAAAAAATTATAAAATGAAAATAATGGCAAATAAATAATATTTTAAAATAATAAAGAGAGTAAAATGTAAAAAAATTCACCGTCGTCCATTTGAAAAAGGCAGAATGTTGAATGCTTTCCGGTTCCTACGTTGTCCTCCAAAGCTGATGCCAGTCCTCCTCGAGATTGTTGTTGAAACACAGCCCGTATTGAAGAAGAAAGATAGAGAAGATTCTCATCAGAAAGCTTAGCGGTGCCTGCATCTCAAATTGCTTAATAAAAATAATCCTATCTACCTATTCAATTACCTTAACTAATCTATATTAAATTATTAATGGTACAATAGTCGAATGTCCCCTTCATTCTCCCTCCTTGCACAGAGGTTCACCGACAGCCAGGGCACCGGATAGAAAACCATTGCCGTGCGGATAGTAGACTATTGCCGTGCGGATAGTAAACCATTTGCCGTCCGGAAGCCGTGCGGGTAGTAGACTATGGCCATGCCGCATGGTAAATCATTACCGTGCAGATAGTAAACCATTGCCGTCCGGATAGTAAACCATTGCCGGTCCACCACTGGCCACCAAGGCTTACCTCTGACAAGAGACTTTGAAATCCAGAGTCAATCGGCTATCGTACCCTCAACCTACCTATTCATTACATTACGGCCCTAGCTTACCTAAAATTACAAAACTCAAGAGCCCAATTCATTTAGCCAATCGGCACCCACCCCACCACCTACGTAATGCCTTGGGCTCCAACTTAGTAATAATAATATAAAACTTAAACCCTAAATCTATTAATGAGTATGTGTTACAACGTAGCCTTAACTTACCTATTCATTACATTACGGTCCGAGCTTACCTAAAATTACAAAACTCAAGAGCCCAATTCATTTAGCCAATCGGCGCCCACCCCACCACCTACGTAATGCCTTGGGCTCCAACATAATAATAATAATGTAAAACTTATATTAGCCTACCTATCGATACACTTACAGCGTTTTAATTTACATTACAAGATTGTTCCTAGAATTACATTATTGCCTTTAATTACCTATAAAATTAAATTACTCTCAACCTTAGTAATAATAAATTAGAATGTGTAATGAAAATAAAATTACGCTCAAATACTAATATATGTGTTTATGTATGTATTTGTGTGTGTGTGTGAGTAATACGCTGATGCGTGTAATGTGAGTGCAAGAAAAAATAGAAAAGATAAACTTACGCGCCTACCTATTCAATTACATTAGTGTTGGATGCTTCCTATCTATCCTACCTACAATTAAAATTATGCCTATCTAACCTACCTATATAGCTACTTAATGTAATTGCGTGTGTGTGTTTGTGCGTGTGAGCATTCTTACTTAATGTTAAATTGCAGAAAAAAATAGAGAAAAAAGAATAAAACGTATCCCAGCCAGGTGTGTGTTCTTTGCCACTGAATGAACGAACGTAGCCTGACATCTTTCATGATGAACCTCTGAATGAAATGAATAAAATAAAAAAATTTTATTTAAATTATTTAAATGAAAATTAAAAAACGAGCCGCGGTGAAACCCTCTAGCCGGAAAAGCCAGCCAACTGGCAAAGAAAGGAACCGCAAAGAAACCGTAAAACGAACCCCAGCCAGGCGTTCATCCTTTGACACTGAATGAACGAACGTAGCGTGACATCACAACCATTCTGATCTTCCACGATGAACTCCTCCGGAAGCTTCAACCTGAATGAATGAACCTGAAAGAACCTAAATGAATGGACAAATCTTAT
>NW_008704216.1:275787-280599 GCF_000326865.2 Helobdella robusta | reverse complement strand
GCTAATTCAATATCGTACAGCTAATTAACTAAAGTTAAAATGACGTCATTTCCTCCAACGACAAAAAATAAGAAATTCTGATAGGCTGGTTTGAACTGCTATATTTGATGTGTTTTTGTATAATAATTAACAGTAGCGCAAGGTCGGTTCCTCTGGTGTGATTTTGTCAAATCCAAACATCCATCACGTACGTGATTATGTATGTGCTTATGTATGTGTGAATGTTATCGAGTGTGCCTGAGAGAAATGAGGAAATGAAGAGTTAAACGGAAATAAATTATAAATATTTTTTGGAGAATTCCAAATAATTTGAGACCACACCTTAACAATACAATTTGAATGTGTAAATATAGAAATATCAATGTGTAATAACTACATTTATCTATCTATTTCTTAATTTAGTTTTGCCTGCGTATGATATTTAGTGAAATTTATTTGATAGGAATTGAATATAACCCTTATACTGGCTAATTCACTAGCAGGCAGTTAAATAACTGCTGCTAATAAGACGTCATTTCCTCCAACGTTCTCATAACGAATTGCCCAATCCTATTTTAAAAGTTTTAATGGATGTTTTTTAATCAGTCAGGTCACAATCATCATCATCGACATCGCAAAAAATTAAATTAAGAATTTTAAAAATTTTTGAAAAAATATCTTCATTCATTTTATGATACTATTCATATAATAAGAATAAGTATAACGGCCTTCACTCACTTTTAACGGTCGAACAAGGAGTTTACTTTCGGAGGGGAGTTGGCGGGTGATTTTTTTATCGTTCGAGTCATAAGTTACGAGCGCATATTTACTAATTTCGGAATATTGCTTTTATTTAAAATGTTAAAATTTTAATTTTTTAAATTGTTATTCAATTCGGTAATTAATTACTCTTATTTGGAATTAGATTTAAAAAAATAAAATCGACTTTACCGAAAATAATTAAAAGTTGGAAAAATTGAGGCTCTTTGCATATCCCTGCTTCAACCCATAAGAAAGTGTTGTACATTGGTAAATAGACCTCCCCTTGCGGCTGATTCACTAGCAGGCAGTTAAATAACTACTGCTAACAAGACGTCATTTCCCCCAACGTTCTCATAACGAATTGCCCAAGCCCATCCTATTTTAAAAGTTTTATTGGATGTTTTTTAATCAGTCAGGTCACAATCATCATCATCGATATCGCAATAAATCAAATTGAAAATTTTTTAAATTTTTGAAAAAGTATCTTTATTCATTTTATGATACTACTTTGTTCAATAAGATACTGTTTGATACTTTACTATCAATTAACCAGTCAATCAATCAAATCAACTGACCAAACAATCAATTAGCCATTTAACTAACCAATCAAACAATCAACTAATCAACCAATGAACCTTGAATTATGTTATTCAATTTAATATATAATTTTATTTCCATCTCTCGCTTCTCTCTCTCGCCTCTCTTTTTCTCTTTCTTTCTCTCTATCTTTCTGTCTTGGCCCCTATCTATCTTTCTCCCTTTCTTTCTTGTTATTCTTTTTTCTGCTTGATCTTTCTTTCATTCTGTCGTTTTAATTTTTTTATGAAGGGAGTTAACGCAATGAAAACAAGCGCGTTCTGTTGAATTGAATAAATCCGGCAATAAGAAGAACACATTGACGTCAATTAGCCAAGGTAATTTGTTTAGCGCTTGATTCTTCAGAACACGCACATATGCCGTTTATATATTTTTTGGTTGTTTTTTGGTGACTCTTTGTTGTTGTTAGTGATGTTAATGTTGGTTTTGTTTATGTCTTTTTTTTGTTTTGCTTGGTTTTTTGCTAAAATAAATGACTTCATTTTGAACCTTGTCGATGAGTTGTAATATTAAAACGTTTATGAATATGGTTCTATGCTGTGATTATGCAAGTAGCACTGACACAAATTTTATTCATTCATCAAAAACTAATTAACAAATGATGAATTGAATGAATTAGTAGACCAACAATCGCACGAACGAACGAGCGAACAAACAAGGTAAAGAGCAAACAAACCGACAAACTTTTGATAAAAATTTATTCCGTAGATTTCATCTGATTTCCGATGTGTATGTGTGTGTTGTATAGATGTGTGTGTGTGTGTATGTAAATGTGCGTGTGAGTACTCTCCAGAAACTTCTTCACTCACTAAGGACGAACCTCCATTGCACCGACCATCATCTGAGACACACTGAATAGTTTTCTCGTTAATATTTATTATTATTGTAATATATATGAATATTTATATCCATGGTTTTCACTGTTAGCTCACAATTATCATCATCATCGATGTCGCAATGAGATTAAATTAAAAAGTTTTTCAAATGTCAAGGTCAGTTCCATCCTTTGATACGTTGCTAGATCATGATCATCATCATGTATGTGCTTATGTATGTTTGTGTGTCTGTGTCCATGTATGCGTGCCTGTGTGTGTGTGTGTGCGTGTATGTGTATGTGTGCGTGCGTGCGTGTGTTGTGTGTGTGCGTGTGTGTGTGTGTGTGTGTGTGTGTGTGTGTGTGTGTGTGTGTGTGTGTGTGTGTGTGTGTGTGTGTGTGAGTAAAGTAAGTTGGTGGGTGTAAGTATAGGAACTCGTTGATTAAGTACTGTTACTGCATTGTTACTGATGTTTTTATTATCACCTTTGTTATTATTAATTTTATTATAATTATTTTCAGTGTTTTATAAACCATGAAATTCTCGTGAATACTGGTTTTTGGATATAAATATCTATCTATCTATTTATCTAACTATCTAACCATATTATATTAATTAATTAATTATATATTAATTAATTAACTATCTAACCATAATAATTAATTAATTAATCTAACCAGATTAATTAATTAATTAACTAATTAATTTTTTAGACAGACAGATTTTTTATAGATTTTTTAAATTAATTTTGCAAAAATGAAATTTTTTCTATCACAAACATAGTCAGATGTGTACTGGGTTTAAGTGTAACAATATAAGTAATAATAATAATAATAATAATAATAATAATAATAATAATAATAATGATAATAATAATAATAATTATATTATTATTATTATTATTATTATTAATATAATAATAATAATAACAACGTTTCTAATTAACCTACCACGATGAACTTCAAGTTAGCTATCGGTATTGTTATCATCATTATCATCATCCGATAATAATCTTTATCCTCATCATCATCATCATCATCTTTCATCATTATCATCATCATCATTATCTTCATCGTCGTCGTCATCCCCATTGCCGATATCATTATCATCTTTTTAACTGTCGGTTTTTTTCATTCATCATCATCATCATCATCAAGTTCGTCATCATCATCAAGTTTGACATCATCATCAACATCAAGTTTGTCATCATCATTATCATCACCAACATCAAGTTCGTCATCATAAACACCATCATCATCATCATCATCATCATCCACATTAAGTTTTCGCCACCATCATCATCATCATCATAAGCATTAAGTTCCTCATCATCACCATCATAATCATCACATCTTATTCTCATTTCTTCTTCTTCTCCTTTACCACCATCATCATCGTCAATGCCTAATTAAGCACCAAGAAAGAAGTTTGTGTGCACTTGAAACCTTATACATAAAGAGTAAATAATTGTCGGAAAAAATTCTGTATACCAAAAATTACCATGATGATGATGAGATGATGAAAAACAAAGCAGGCAATCACGACAACGAAATGATAACAAAACACTCCGCACTGTTACATTCTTAATTTTAATATGATTACTATTATCACTACAGTGGCTCGTACTTCATTCATTCATTCATCCATGCATTAATTCATTCATCCTAATACTACTGACTTTACACTGCATTCACTCATCATTCCATCCATTCATCTATCCATCCATCTATCTATCCATCTATCCATCCATCCATGCAATCATTCATCCTTTCATTAATTCCTATTCGTATATATATATATATATATACACATGTGTTTGTGTGTTTATAACTCATGAGATTGACATTATCTTATGCTACTACGGAAACATGAAACTAATAAAATTATAACAAAACATAAAAATGGAGTAGAAGAAGAAGAGGAAGAAGAAGAAGAAAAAGAAGAAGATGATGATGATGATGATGAAGAAGAAGAAGGAGAAGAAGAAGAAGAAAAAGAAAAAGAAAATGAAGAAGAAGAAGTAGCAGAAAAAGAATAAAGCTAGAGACGAGCGTCAAAAATAATAATTCGTCTAATAGAGACATTGAATAGTTCATTTCTGTATTCGCTCGTCCGTTTCTCATCTATCATTTTTTTATTCATTCATTCAAACACACTTTCATTCGTTTTTTCATTTCGTCATTCTTTCATTTAGAATTGATTTATTCATTTATTCGCTCATTCGTTTGATGATTTGTCAATTATTCGTTAATTCATTCACCTATTAAAAAACTTTTGTATTCATTTATTACTTCATAATTATCCATCCATCTATCCATCAATTCATCCATTCATCAATTCATTCATACATTCATTTGTTTATTCATTCATTCATTCAGTCATTTGTTCATTCATTCAATAACTGCAATAACAAACAGCAAGGACAATAAATAACAAATCCAGTAACACAGATAGAGCAATTGAATATTAACATCAGCTGTGTAGATAGATCATGTTTGTATGTATGTATGTATGTATGTATGTATGTATGTATGTATGTATGTATGTATGTATGTATGTATGTATGTATGTATGTATGTATGTATGTATGTATGTATGCATGTATGTATGTATGTGTATGTTTGTATCATATCGTTATGATAGTCTCACAAACAGCTTA
>NW_008704216.1:253660-275737 GCF_000326865.2 Helobdella robusta | reverse complement strand
ATGAGTAGTTAGTTAGGTAGGTGGTTTTCTGGGTGGTTATACAGAGGAACAAATAATTTGCGACCCGCTGGCTGTAGCGCTGTTTCAGTAAACTGTGATGATCAAACTGTTTCTGAAAAGTTGATTTTAGTTTAGTTTAATAGTGAATATTATTTTTATTTATATAAAACGTGATTTTTATTCTGTTATTCAGGATCATGTATATGTAGAATTAATATAACCGGATGTTATATAAAATTTCAAAAATTTCAGAAGGCATATCATCAAATAAAGACTTAATCATATTATTTTATTCAGTTTCGTCACCTTTACTTCACAATGAAATTTTTGAAATCGGAATACTGAATCCGTTTTGTAATAAAATATCTAACTGTTGTAGGTATAGTACAAATTTGGAAAGTTCATGCTATATATGTTTTTAGAAATTAAAAATGTCTGTATTGATTAATATGCTTATGTATTATATGTAGTGATGGTTCTATGCCGAAATACTAATTCAATTTTGAATGTATTTTGAGTCAAAAAAATTCTAGTTTGATTTTCTGCAATGAAAGTTGACTAAGCAAGTTTCACTCTGCATGGCATTTTATGGATACAACTTTAAGGCTGAGAATCGAACTTGCGATGACCATACCAACACTGTTTATATGTATTAAAACTGTCATCGTCATCACCAACAACATCTTCAGCCTCATCATCATCATCACCAACAACCACAGGGCAAAGACCTCGAATTCAAGATGGCCGGTCCCAGAGGAGAGCTGACCTTGAAAATTTCCTACAAAGCTGACCTTCAGGCTTTCATCGGCAAGGGCGTTCAAGACAACCAAAGCACCTTGACCTTCATCTTTTACAAGCCTGACTCCGCCCTTAGCAACCTCAAACAGCTGTGATTGGCTGATGTTTGCTGAGGTCAGCTGTGATTGGTTGATCGCTGTTAGGGTCGCCTTTAATTTTATTTTATTAAATTCATTTACACTTCGGTGAACAATAATTTTGTTTTAGACAAATTTTACTAGTTTGGTCCGTAAGCATTCACAGATAGCAACTTATTTATAATAAGAATTTTTGATTTTAAAAATACGTATAAACTTTTTACAACTAAAAAATTTTTTATGACGCAAAATTCTTTTTCTATCTAAATGAATATTTCAAATATACCTACATTCAAATGTAAAAAATTGTTTCAGTCGTAAGTAATATATGCAGTGTGCAGTTCCATATAAATTTTCAACCATAAATATATGTAACAATGAAGGAACATTCATCTCAATTCATATTAAATGTACGTTTATATTTTTTTTTATAAAATTATCATGAACCTTGCAATGATAAACTTTATTGGTGAAGTCTGCGTTGGTTGATTCAATTTAACACAACACGAAAAAAACACCTCAAAATATGGAGATACTGTACAACTGTGCATCATTATACAAAAATTTAAAAACTTCCTTTCATCTTCACGATAGCTCAGTTAGTAAAAGCGCCACGCCTCGTGTTATTGCTACTACGACATAACCTGGTTCGAATACTGCCTGTCCAATACTCAAACACTATCATACACTATGCGTGTGGTGTGTATGTGTGGCGTGTACGTGTGGTGTGTATGTGTGGCGTGTACGTGTGGTGTGTGTTGTGTGTATGTTTGGTTTGGATCTGGAAGAACAGTCCTTGTAGATCGCTGGTCTTACCATGCTCATAGATAAATTGGTGTGTAACCATTTTTTTAGCTAAGAATCAATCAAACTTTGCATAAATTTTTTTTGTTGTGTTATGTTATGTTATGTTTTTTTTCTGTATTTTGTTTGGCAAGGGGCTTTGCCCAAGCTTATAATAATAATAATAATAATAATAATAATAATAATAAATGTTACATCTGTAGAATCCAAATGTAAAGTAAACCAGTTCAGTTCAACAATCTGCCTACATTATGTTCAATAAAATTAACTAGAACATATGATGGGCAAAAATATATCTCCAATGAGGTTAAACAATGATTTATGTTTACGCATTATTTTTAGAGAAATTTCATTTTTTGTTTTCTTAACATATTCCACACCGGCTCATAACAGAGTTTTCAATCAATCAACCAGCATTTTAACCTAATTATGGTACACTCTGCCATTCATTATTGTATTCATCCAACTTAATTACGTAATTTATCCATTCATAAGTTCACTCATTTTTATCTTAATTGTTTTTCAGATCATTCTTTTATTCAACTTTCAGTTTACTGATCCAGATATTCAAATGAAATGGGAAAAATATGGACCATACTCTTTTTGATGAATTTTTCCATCCATTCATCGAATCATTTATTCATTCATTCGTTCATTCATTCATTCGTTCGTTCGTTCGTTCGTTCATTCATTCATTTGTTCGTTCGTTCGTTCGTTCGTTCGTTCGTTTGCTCTTTCATTCTTTCGTTCATTCGTTCGTTCGTTCATTTATTCATTCATTCATTTATTTTTCAATCTATCCATCTTGCTCAACTTCGGAACATTAATCCTTTTTCATGTCACAAAGTTTTCATTCTCTTGCAACCATGTGCACTGTTGTCGATCTTTAGAATTAAAACACACATGTGTGTGTAGTGTGCAAATGTGTGTGTGCGTGCGTGTGTACGTGTGTGTGTGTGTGTACACATGTGTGTGTGTCTATATATGTGTCTTTGTGTGCGCGCGCGTGAGTATGTTTGTACGTGATAGAAAGAAAGCTGTATCATTTACTTTAAATGAAACTTCACATATAACTTTAAATAAAACTTTTCGAATTAATCTGAACAATGAGAAAGATTAATAAACATTAAAATAAAGAAATTTTACGGTATAAATAACAACATAGTCAGCAAAATAACGCATAAAATTCACCAAAATGGTCGAAAAAACTTCACGCGCCAAACACCAACTGAAAATAAACGCGAAACTAACAGCAGCTGTCCTGTAATATATGATTCATTGTCGATGGGATGGATGAAAAATGAAGAAATACCAACCAAAAAGTGAAAAATCTACACAAACATATACAAATATATACCATCCCCGACACACACACACACACACACACACACACACACACACACACACACACACACACATACATACACACACACACACAGATTTATAATTTAAATGGGTAGATCAACATCAATGGGTAGATCAACATTGTCGGTAAACATTACAGACAAAACAAGATGGAGAAATAATAAATACGGAAATAACACAGATAACAACAAAAAACAAAGAACAACAAAGAAATATTTTATTCAAAACTTCCCATGAATAAATTTTGGAGGGGAAACTTCAAAGGGGAGGATCACATGATCACAAGGGAAGTTCAGCTTCAGTCGGTCAGTCGGTCTTTACAAAATTTATACCGGTACCGACTTTTATATGCAAATTTGTTAGGGTATTTTATCGTACCGTTACGTCTCGGTATACAGTTGTAACGGTATAGCGTTGTATCGGTATACCGCTGTATCGGTATACCCTTGTAGACATTTTAGTTTTTTGATAAAGTTTTTATGTATCAATTTTTGCAAAAACCTTTTTTATATATTTTGGACATTTATGAAAAAATATAGGAAATTGATAAACCGTTACAAAATCATTCATGAATGTTTGATAAATTTATTGAAACAGCATGAAAAATACATCGGAAAAACTGCCTGAATACCGAAGAAAATTTTTGAGTTAATATCATACATAGATAGATACATTCATACATACATACATACATATATTCACACTTGAATACATGCATACATACATGCATGCATACATACATACATGCATGCATACATATATATTTACTTTGTACAACGAACATTTCCGTTGCTGGGATAGTGTGTGCACATATGAGGAAGACTATGAAGATGACAAACAGATGTATATATATGTATATCAGGTTATAGGTATGCATGCATGTATGTGTGTATGTACGTATGTATGTTTGTATGCATGTTTGTATGCATGTTTGTATGCATGTTTGTATGTATGTTTGTATGCACATATGTTTGTGCGTATGTTCGTATACATTCTTCATTTATAATTACCTCAACAAATTCAATCACGAATTGTGAACAGCCTGCCATCAGAGCAGCGTTCCCACCAGTAAAAAAGAAATAAATTTTTTGACTTTAACTTGAACATTTCTTACTTCACGTCGCCAGCAGAAACCTTGCAAATAGTTTATGCAAATAAATTAATTGAAACGCTTTTTAAAATTATTTCCATTTTTTCAATTATTTGCTTAAATGTTCATTAAAACTTTTATTTACGTATATATATATGTTGTACTTTTAGCATTGTGATTTTTACATTTACATTTTTACATGCGTACATTCACGTTGTGCGTATGTAAGTATGCTTGTTTGTTTGTACGTATGTATCTATGTATGTGTGTTTGTGTATGAAAAGAGGAATAGTCCTAATACTCTACGACTAACCACATGAAATACTTGGTATGTTCCAACTGGTAATCATGTTAATCAACAAACGCATGTGCTTGAAGGTACGTCGGGTCTAGTGATTTGTTCACACGATTCTTCAATTCTTGATATAAAGATTGATCTGAGCTCATTGTACTCTGATCACAGTTATGTAAGTGATAGAGTAGTGGTCTTGACTCAAGTTTGCCCAAGGTTGGTAAAAGCTTATGGCAGATCATGGAAGGCCTTGAATGAAAGATGTTTTGTTGAAGCACTGGCGAAATCTTCTGTGGCGAATACATGCCAAACTGACGATGTTGATCATGAACTTGCTCTGTTGAGTAGTGATATAAAACGAACTACTGACGATTAGGTGCCTGTGCGGGTGATTTATCGTGAGTAGATAGATGCTGCACCTTCGTTTGGTGGCGAGTGCAGACGTGCGAAGCGATTCTGTAGGAAGATGGAAAGAATCTATAGGAACTGTCCAGAAATTAACCATAAAAGAACTGGGCACTCCCACTGAAGACTAAAAATAAACTTTTTTCTGACAAGTATACACATTATTGGAACAATATCGTAAATAGTAACAAAAATCAGAAGAATTTTTGGCAAGTTGCCAATAAAATGTTGGGTAAAATTTTGGCGAACAATTCTTTTAAGGATGGTTAACTCTCTAAATGCTGTTCAGATTTTACAATTTTTTGATGATAAAATTATAAAGACAATTGAGACAACAAGGGCTCATCCTAATGTTCGGCTTCATGCTGTCTCAAAGTTGGATGAATGTACGTTTTACTGCTTTCCGTTGTTTACTGAAATTCAGTTTAGGGAAACGGTACTTAAATCACTAGCGAAAACATGCAGATTAGACACGGTCCACACGTATATCCTCAAAAGTTACTTAAACTCATTTACATGCTTTCTGACGAGTTTCATAAACTTTCGTTCACTTGTTGGTAAATTTCCTTCCAACTATAAACATGCGATGATTCAACCGATTTTGATGTAAGCTAACTCAGATGCAATGAGGTGAGTGACTAACTATAGATCAATATCAAATCTTTACTTTATTTCAAAGGCTTTGGAGTGTGTCCTTGTGGATTAGCTGTTCATGGAAGATTAAATGGCGGAAATAAAATTTATTATCAATAATAATAATAACCAATCAAATATAGTACTTATAATTAATATCATAATTATAATTAATAATTTTATAATATTCATATTGTAGACGCGTATTAATTTGTATCTCGAGTCAACAGCCGCACGTATGTTTTGTATTGTATGTACATTCTGGTGTATACATACAACATACATAAAAACATACAAACATATACAATCACATGAACATACAAAGCGTATACAATGCCATACGCATATAAACTACAAAAGCGTATGCATGCATGCATACATGTGCACACACAAATATACAAAGTATGAATATATACATACATATATGGACATGCATACATAATGATATATACATACAATTATATACACATACACTCACAAATTTGTATATATAAACATTACGTATATATACATCACATATAGAAGTGCTTGTATAAGGAAACATCTCTGAGAAAAATTGTATACATAAATTTAATTATATATAAATGATGATTATGTCGTATTTTATAATTTCATTTTAATAAATTAATGGATCAATCAATTGACTAATTAATTAATTAATTGACTAATTAATTAATTAATTTGACATTTTGACGTTTTCAATGTAGATAAAGAGTTATTTTTATAAACATTCGCTGGTCGAATTCCTAATAATATCCGCAAAATTCAAATTATTTTTTTTTATGGAAAATTATTTTATTCTATAATTTAATAAATAAATAAATAAACAAGTGTTTTAGTTTTAATTATTACAAATGAATAACGGAAAAACGCATAATCGATAGATACAATTGATAAAAAAATTGCTTCAACTTTTTGATAAACTTTGATAAACATGAAACATTAACAAAAATTCTAGTCAACAACAACAACAACAATAACAACAACAAAATTCATTGTCACCAACAACAGAGTTGTCACAGATTCGTAAACTCGACAAGAGCAATAACACTAATAACATTAAGTTCATCGACTTTGATGACATTAACAACAAAATCAGCAACGATAACAATGTCATCACAACAAAATCAACACTACTAACAAACCGTCCAGCAAATCCTACTACCCCTACAAAACTGCTGAAGTTCTGGCAGGCCTGGCCGTAACAACAACAGCAGCAACAAGAGCAACAGCAACAACAACAACTCTTTCATAAAATCCTCACCCAACAAAATCAGCTAAAAACCCCAAAACTCCCCACCAGAAAGGCTCCCCCGACGACACCCCATAAACAATGAGGTCATTTTTCAAGTTCAAGCCCTGCAACCACCATCACCACCATCCCAATCCGCACCATCATTCGAAGAGGAATGATGAACTGAAATACGAGAGGGAGATGACTCAGTGGAGACCGTTCAGATACGTTGGTAGGAGATGAAATAATTTGTTTATTCTATCGTTCATTCATTTATTCATTTGTTCATTCATTTATTCATTTGTTCATTCATTCATTAATTTGTTCATTCACTTTCATTCTTTCGTTCATTCACTTTCATTCTTTCGTTCATTCACTTTCATTCTTTCGTTCATTCACTTTCATTATTTATCACTTTCCAAAGTTGTTATGTAAGAATTTTAACCCCATAAAGAACCAAAGATCAAAGAAATGGAACAAATATTCAATTAAATTTAGTGACGTAATTATGGCTTGATTTAATTAATTATTCATAAACGTAAACAATTATGAAAATCTAGGTCAGCTGACATCATTTGCTGCATTCCTATTGGTCTGCGCGTCGACATGGAGTGACAATTGGATGGCTGGTTCAGGTGAATGCATTATTGACTTTGTATGCATGCATGCATGCATGCATGCGTGTATGTATGTATGTATGTATGTATGTATGTATGAATGTATGTATGTATGATTAAATGAATGAGTGAATGAGTGAATGAGTGAGTGAGTGAGTGAGTGAGTGAATGAAAAATGAATAAATGAATGAACGAATGAACAACTGGTAAAAGAATGAACATAGAATGTAAAGAACTTAATAAATTTAAATAATATAAAAGAAAAACACAAAAAAAATATGAAAAAGAATAAAAAAAGATGAACAGATAGAAAGAAAGAGAAAAAAAATTTCGAAACCGACGCCAAATCCAATGAAAATCGTGCAAGGAGAATTACGTCAAGATGATGATGATGATGATGATGATGATGATGATGATGATGATTCGAAACCATGTGAGGATGATGATGATAATGTTATAATGACGATAGCAATTCCCTGTAAAGTGACTAAATTGTTGCGGTGTGGATGCCACTGTTGTTGATGTTATTATGGACGTTGTTGTTGTTGTTGTTTTTGTTGTTGTTGTCAATGTATTTGTTGTTGTTGTTGTTTTAGTGTGATTAATCTATTGCTTTTGATATACAATTGATGTTTTTTTTAAAGTCTTTCCTTGAATATTTAATATTTATTTAAAATTTCATATACTCAATTATACAGACACTCATACACACTTACATACACACGTACATACACACACATATACACACACACGCACGCACACACATACATACACAGATACATACACACACACAAATACAGAAGTGAAGATAGGAATTTGGTCAACCTGCTATTTCAACGAGACAGAAACACTATTCTGTGAGGCCAAACGACCATGTGCGTTTTAGAAAGCGATGATGATGATGATGATGATGAATATGATGATGATGATGAATATGATGATGATGATGATGATTATGATGATTATGATGATGATGATGATAATGATGATGCTGATGATGATGATGGTAATTATGATGATGATGATGGTAATTATGATGATGATGACGCTGATGATGATGACGATGTAGTTTATGATGGTGGCAAAAATGGTGATGGCGCGTACGCAAAATTTTCAACGGCAACAACTCGTTGACACGCCTGGAGTAAGTTCATTAAGAAAAATGACCTTCATTAAGGAAAATGACCTTCAACCTTCTGACCTTGCACCCCAGTGACGTCATCGTTGCGTCAATAACATACGCCAGCGCGTTGAATGACGATAACATGATGATTTATTGAAGATGATGATGTGGCTGATGATAATATATTTTTATTAATACAATAAATTCAATAACTACTACTTCTACTACTACAACTATTACTACTACTGCTACTGCTACTACTACTACTACTACCACCACTACTACTACAACTACTACTACTGCTACTACTACTATTACAACTTCTACTACTACAACAACAACTACTACTACAACTACTACTGCTACTACTACTACTTCTATTATTACAACTACTTTTACTACTACTATTACTACAACTACTACTGCTACTACTACTACTTCTACTACTACAACTACTACTGCTACTACTACTACTTCTACTACTACTACTACAACAACAACTACTACTACTACTACTACTGCTAGTACTATAGTTCTATTGCTACTGCTGCAACCACCACCACCACACACCATTCAGTATGGATGAGTACGATAATCGTGATGATGGTGGCCACACTGACGTTCGCCACACTCGCCAACGTCCTGTCTTTCTTTGGCATCTGCTCGTCGTCTCTTGGCAAGAAGTTATATTACTACAATTCAGCCGGAGAGATTAATCTTATTTGCGGTTGGTTTGATCTGGATTTTTTGTTGGTTAATTTTTCATTTGGGTGCTTAAGAAGGTTTATGTGTGGCTGTAAGTTTATTTGTTATCGTGTGTTTGGTTGTTTGTTTGTTTGTGTGTTGGTTTGGCTGTGTGTTTGTTTATTAGTTTGTTTATTAGTTTGTTTATTTGTTTGTTTAATAGTTTGTTTATTTTATTGTTTAATTATTTTATCATTCGGTTGTTCCAACATTCGTTAATTAATTAATTATTTAATCGAATTTTCTGTCAACTCGTTAATTCATTTATAAATTTTCTTTTTCAACCGTTCATTTATTTTATTTATTTATCAATTTATCCATCCATCATCCGTCCATCCATCCGTCCATCCATCTATCCATCCATCCATCCGTCCGTCCGTCCGTCCGTCTGTCCGTCCGTCCGTCCATCCATCCATCCATCCATCCATCCGTCAGGCTTAGTAACGCTCTCAGTGGAGACTTTGTACTCCGTTGGCATGTACACCATATACAGACTGTCTCCGTACTACCTGAGCTACGCATTCGGACTCAGCTGCTTCTCCACCCTCCTCTTCTTTGGGGCAGCTATTTGCATGTGCATTGATGAGTTGGTGGGTTCTGTGAGAAAGATGATGGGTTACGATGATGACGACGATGACGATGTGAGAGTATGATGACGAAGGGAGAGTGTAATGAGGAAGTGAGAGTATGATGACGAAGTGAGAGTATGATGACGATGATGAAGAATAAGAAAGAGATAGCGATGAAGAAAATGGTGATAATGTCGTTAAAGAAGATGATGGTAATGATAAAGATTATGGTGATGATGACGGTTATAATGAAGGTGATGACGATGATGATAGTGAAGAAGAGAATAAAAAGGTTGACGCTAAGCAAAATAGTGGAAGGTTGATGATTAGATATTTAGACATTCCATGTGTTTGTTTGTGTTTATGTGTGCGTGCGTGCGTGCGTGTGTGTATGTGTGCGTGTGTGTATGTGTGTGTGTGTCTGAGTGTCACAACTTTCAAGAAGAATTATTTTCTTTAAACTAAAATCTGCTTAACGTCAAATTAATTTTATAAATTAACGTGTCGTCCCTTTGGAGTGAAATTTTAAAATTCTTTCTTTTCAAACGTTCCGATCAATCAAATATTTTATAAGAAAAAACTATTTTTGTTGAAAAACTGCATATTTACATATTATTATTATTATTATTTTTATTATTGTTATTATTATCATTTTATTATTATGACTTTTATTAATTGAATGGGATAAATAGCACTGCGTTAATTTTTGTTATGAATTGTTTAAATTTTTGACTACTACTGCTGCTACTTCTACTACCACTACTACAATTGTGCAGCTGCTGCTGCTACAGCTTTTACTACCACTTTTGCTACTACATCTGCTACTACTTCTGCTACTACTTCTGCTACTACTTCTGCTACTACATCTGCTACTACATCTGCTACTACTTCTGCTACTACATCTGCTACTACATCTGCTACTACTTCTGCTACTACTTCTGCTACTACTTTTGCTACTACTTTTGCTGCTACTACTTCTGCTACTGCTACTACTTCTACTACTACTTCTGCTACTACTTCTGCTACTACTTCTGCTACTACATCTGCTACTACATCTGCTACTACTTCTGCTACTACATCTGCTACTACATCTGCTACTACTTCTGCTACTACTTCTGCTACTACTTTTGCTACTACTTTTGCTGCTACTACTTCTGCTACTGCTACTACTTCTACTACTACTTCTGCTACTACTTCTGCTACTACTTCTGCTACTATTTCTGCTACTACTGTAGCTGCTGCTGCTGCTACTACTATTCTCATACTAATATAATCTGAGAGAAGATTTTAAAGAAATTGAAAATAGTAATTATATGAATTAGTTTTGTCGAGCGAGTTATAAAAGATTGAATGAATGTAATGAATGACTTGTGGTGGAAATTTAGCGCAATTTCATATTAATAATTTTTATTATTTTTAATAATATTAAAATGTGATTATTCTGAATAATGAATTATATAGAGTATAAATCTTCTTTGTGTCTTATGTGTGGCTGCTTTTGTGTTTCTTAATAATTCACGATTTCTCAATTTGTCATTCATATTAATTAGATAATTTAAAGAAATATTTGATCCAATTGTTATTGGTTGATAGATACAGAGTGAGAGAGAGAGAGAGAAAATAGAGTGTGTGGAAGAGAGAGAGAGAGAGAGAGAGAGAGAAAGGAGAGAGAGAGAGACATTTTTATAAAAGTTAAAAAACGCGTTGTTTTTAAATGTCGTCTGTTTGGCTGTTTTTTTGTAATAAAAATATTTGACCTCATATAAACTATTTTTAAAATATAGTAAAAAATATGAATGGATGAATTAATGAATGGATGGATGAATTCCTGAGTGGATGAATGAATGAATCAATCAATAAATGAATGATATATATATATATATATATCGCTTGCTAGCAGGAACGGCGATACTGATTGCTTTTTGGTTACCACCAACCGAGTCATTCAATCTAACTGTACTGCTTACTAACATTGTTAATGTCATTGTTATTACACACATACATGTTAATATATAGCATATGTATGTAATGTCACTCACGCGCGCACACACACACAGACACACACACACACCCTCACATACACACAAACACATACAGACACACACACACACACATACAGACACACAGACACACACACACGTTAATGTTAGATGGTTTTACCGCTATAATTGTTGATGTTGTTTAGTTCCTTAAAACTCTAATGTAATGTGAATTTGGAGTGCTTCGGCTTAACATGCTACAAAATGTTAAAGTTATTATTGCCATTGACATTTTTCTTCTTATTATTATTATTATTGTTTATGTTGTTATTATTATTATTGTTGTTGTTGTTATTGTTGTTTGATGTCCTTATTGACACTGATCACGCATTTTTGGTGTTGAATTTAATAACTTATAAAGTTTTTATGATAAATTTTGTGGAATTATAAATGTAGCAGGAAAAAAATCCTTTCACAAAATTAGAAATGAATTTTTCAAATTAAATTCATTAAAAGACTTTTGTTTTTTTAATCCAACATTTGTCTTTACAATCAAAATTATAAATAAACTGGTGACTTATATCGAGCCAGACTTAAATTATGAGTAGGTACTATAGTTCAATTCTGATTTAAAATCCAACATTCGTCTTTACAATCAAAATTATAAATAAACTGGTGACTTATATCGAGCCAGACTTAAATTATGAGTAGGTACTATAGTTCAATTCTAATTTAAAATTTAATGGATAAATTGTAAAATGGTCAACAAAAGCAATGTGATAAGTGTTTAAGACTTTATTTTTTTAAAAAAAATTAAGACATATCATATTTAGCGTTAGATGTGTTGGCGAATATTTCATTTCATATATTTATTTAATACAATTCTCGCTTTTCAATCTTTTTTTCGGATGCAACATCAACAACATAGACACAGTGCGTGCAAATACACCTGAAACAACGAATTACACATTACATGCTGGTATAAAGTCAGAAAGAATGTCACTTTACTTAATGTTCTCAAGAAATTTTTGGGTATAAAACAGGAGTGGCAAAACATTTTTGCTGTGAGGGCCGCATTGAGAATTATTTTACGTTTTACGGGCCGCAAATAGCAAATTTTTTCGACCCCGGGGGAGAATTTTTTAAGATTTGGGGCTCCTTTTTCTTTTTTTGGTCACGATGTCTGGTTGACGACTTTAATTTTGGCAAACAAGGCCTCGCTGTTAGCATAAAATAGCTTCGCGGGCCGAAGTTTGCCCACCCCTGCTATAAAACATAAAATTCATACACGTTAATATTGCAAACTGCATTATATATGAGATTCTAAAATGCATTAACCAATTATTCACCTAAGTTCTTAAAAACTTGAATAACATTTTAATTTAAACCACATTTCAGTTTAGTAGAATAATTAAATTTTATAAATATATCGAGAAATCGTTGAAACAAAATCACAATCGAAATATCTGATTTCAAATCAAAGATAGTTAGCAAGGTTTACATCAATCAACCAAATAAACCTGACGAACATCTAAACAAACAAAAGAAGGAATGAATGAGTAATACCTATTTAATAAATATAAAAAAATAATAATTTATAAAGTAAATTATGTCTCATAACCCGAACATTACCCCCTCTGGAAGCAAACCCCTCTCTCTAAAATACCCCCACGAAGTAACAAATGGGTAAATTTGACAAAGTAAGAATAGAAAGATTCAAGGTTCGCCAATCAAAAAATCAAATGAATAATCAAAAAAATTAACAAAAATTTCAAAAGATTTGGCATCACCCTATCATGCCCCCCTGAAGAATCTGGACGATGGAAGGGTCCTTTTTGGCCCCCTCAACAAACTCCTCTAGGGAGAGGCTACCATCGTGGTTCTTGTCCATTTCTTGGAAGATTTTTTCCGTGCGTTGCTCAGCTGACTTGCCGTCGTCTAGGTGTTTGTTGCTCTCTCCTATCATGCAAAATATCGCCTGTTTGGCAGAATTAGTAATTTATTATTTATTAATTTATTATTTGATAGTTATACGTGCATTAATTAATTAATTCATTCATTTATTCATTCATTTATTCATTCATTCATTTACGAAAATATATTTATCTATCTTTCTATCTATCTATCTAAATATCTAGGTTCAATGCGGATCTCAAGACGACTCTGTTTGTAAAATTTAGTGGGGGTGTTGTTGAAACGATGTTTCAAATAAAATTGATTGACTGGTTGACTGGTTGATTGATTGATCGATTGATTAATGCGATAATAATAACATTAATAATAGCAACAACAATAATAATGATAGCAATAATAATAAACCACTATTTGAAACACTCGCCTACCAGCCAGGGTACAAACGAAACCCGATTAGCGAAATTTCCGTCTAACTTCAGCCCAACCAAATTAGCATTATCGATGTTTTAATAGCATGAAATGACTTAAACGTATCATAATCATCATTGCATAGTTGAGTTTATTTTGATAGTTTCGTGAGAATGCCACTGAATGTTCATTTAAACTGCCTACTATCGCATTTCTAATACATGTTCATCTACATCGATTGATACGTTGTATGACATGTACGTGCTTGAATGGTTTTGATTTGAATGATGGTTTTAAATGCAAAGCGACGTCAAGGTTGGAGTTTTGGGATTGCGACCTCAGAGAAAAACATTTTTGTGGGGATTTTTGAATGAATTTTCTGGTTTTTTTTTATGAATTTAGGTCATATTACAGCAGTTGAAATCGTAAAAACTTGTGTCATTTGTACTAGATATTGTTTAAATAAGATGAAAAAATATTAAGTTAGAATTGTAAACTTTGGCTTGCAATGAACTTAACCCATTTAGCTGTGGAAAAATTGTAAAAAAGTTAATATTCTTATGAAAATTTTCTAAAAAATACGGAACATAAAACGTACCTAAAGGTATGATCGTTATCTACCTCTAAACACCCGGTCAGTTAAATATTTCTGAAAATGCCAGCGCTAGTCAAGAGTTTAGTCACAATACTCTCGAATACATTTGTGAATTAAAAAATACCCTTTTTGAGAAATTTTGAAAAACATTTTTTTTATTAAACTCTAAAAAAAACTGTTCACATTGCATGTTATAACTTTTGAAATACCTACATTGTTTTTGCCGGCTTCGAGAAGCCTTTAATATGACGACAGTGCAGTAAAAGTACGCAGTTTGATTATTATTAATCTCATCAATTATTATTCTTGAATTTTTTTTGCATTATTAATACTATTAATATCCTTATAAATAATAACAGTAATGTGGTAGTAGCAGTAGTTATAGTAGCTCCAGTAGTAACGGTATTAGTAGTAGTAGTAACAGAATTTGGAGGCTGTAGTAGTAGCAGCAGTGGCAGCAGCAGCAGTAGCAACAGTAGATAAGTACTGAGAATGACATCGTGAGAAGATGGAATGTAAATAAAGTTCATTTATTAATTTGTTGAGAAAATGAACTCTCAATATTCTGATGAGGCTTTCTAATACGTTCTAGGAATAATAATTCGGAATTTTAAGAGTAAATTTGTGGGAAATTCTTTCGACATCTGCGTGTTGGTTTGCCTTCTATAGCTTTTCCTTCATTAATAAATACCGTATTGTGTTCAGGGCAAGGTTTAGGGGCCTAAAAGCCCTGGAACGTGACAGAGCTGAACCCCCTAATTACTTTTTTAATTATTATTTTATTATTTCATTTTATTATTTTTAAGATCAGGCGGCTTTTTGTCGGTGTAAAATGAGAAAATGTTTGCAGTATATTGTTACAGTAGAAGTCCCCATATTTGTTCATGGCAGTCCCCATGGCAGTCCCCCGCCTGCCCTACATTAAATACGGTCCCGGTTGTTTGAAAGAGTGCAGGCTGGGATAACATTTTGATATCTGTTGATCAATTAGTGGTTTAATTATTTCGAAAAATATTTTTTTCTGTGCTTGTTTAGATCTCTGTCTATCTGTCAATGTGTATTTGACAATTTTCTTGTTCGCGTGCGTGTCAAACAGTTTGTGAGTAATAATTTTTTGCGTGCGAAAGTATGATAATTGAGGGAATGTATTAATGAGTTGAGCGCTCAGTTTGATAGAGCGAGGCAGTGCAAAAAGATTTTTCTCTCTTGGGATAGTTGCACATCAATTGCTGCTGATTTGTTTGACGTCAGCAGTTTATAATATGGAGCTCTATGTCATGACGTAATCGATACGTCACACGACTAGCAACAACGACGATACATCATTCTACGTCATCGTTTATTAGTAACAACAGCCACAACAACAACATCGTATGTTCTCTATATATATCTACTACTATTTATGCATATATATATATATATATATATATATATGTGTGTGTGTGTGTGTGTGTGTGTGTGTGTGTGTGTGTGTGTGTGTGTATGTGTGTGTGTGCGTGTTTGTGTATGTGCGTGTGATCTCTATGAATAGTTAGCAATGAAAAATGTTTACTCTAGATTAAGACGTTGCCACAGAGATTATTAACTAAATGGCGATGCAGATGATGACGACGACGATGACGCTAATTTCAGAAACAATGCGAATAATAGAAAATATTTTCGAAATGACTTTAATAGCAAAGAAAAAGTAATTATATTCTTTCTATAAGAAAGGCAAAAACTACACTTCAAGACAACAAATTTCCAACAAAAAATCTGCCGTTCTATGAAACAACAATGAGATAAATACAAAAGAGTAAAAGGGATAGAAATATAAGCAAATCTTCATCAGTATATTCACCAGATATATTATTGAATAACTTTACAAACAAGTGAGCCGTCTCACATCGACGAAAATTAAAAAAAAATAATAACCGACTAACCGACACGATTTCTAGCATCTCTCCTTTCGAAATCGACCCATTGCCATCCTGGTCGTACATTTTGAAAGCCCACCTCAACTTTTGCTCCACACTCCCCCTACTTGTGATGCTGAGAGCACACAAGAACTCTTTGAAGTCGATCGTCTGGTCATTATTGACGTCAAATGTCCTAAAAACGTGCTCTGAGAACTTCGAAGCGTCACCACTCGGAAAGAACTGGGCGTAAATTTTTTTGAACTCCGTGACTGTTAGCTCCCCACTGGGACAGTCCCTTATGAAACCCTTGTACCACTCGTGAATTTCTTCGTCTGTGAACTGGGTGAGGGCCTTCAAATCTTCAATATCCTCCTGCTTCATTTTGCTCGATTTTTTACCCATTTTTAAAAATTTTCTTAACTGGGTATGTAGTTTTGGAGGTTTTCTTCAAATTTGAAAACTTAAAGTAAATCAGTTTACTTTAAACCCTATGAAACCTCTGCTGATGTAGATGACTTGAAAGAATAGATGTGGACGATTTGATGACGTTGACAATCTCTCCTCGATGAATAGTTGAGTCAAACAATTATTTCATTTATGTCAGCTACAGGACAAATTTATTTCATCTAACTTGATAACTCAAAATTCAAAGTAACTAAAAGATTTTCTTAAAAACTGAGAATAAAAAAAAACAATTTTTACCATACCATCGTGAAATTTATCTGATTATTTAGCATGAATAAATTTTGTAACGGCTTGCGAGCAAAATAACCGCGTACCTACCTATAACTGCAATTTCAACAATGCTATTAATCGTATATATACAACAAACAAACACACGCACCGCACACACACACACACACACACACAAACATATATATATATATAAACACACACACACAATATAAAATCAAATAAATATTTTATCAATATTAGAGAATGGCAAACTTTGAAGATTTGTGTCCATTGTTGAAATTTCATTAAGCAGTGCAAAGCACATGCAGTCAGACAATGAAGTACCATTGTGGAGATAAGCTAGTGAATGAGCCACTACAACAGTTCTGTTCTGCTCTGCCTGGTTCTCTCCTTTTAATCTTATAATTCTGGAATTGTTTACCGAAGTTAATCAACTTTTTGTCGAAAACAATCAAATCTTTTATATCTTCAGTGACATTTTCTCTCTAGATGATTTGTGTTATTATCAATATTATTCCTCCTCCTCCTACTACTACTACTATTACTACTACTACTACTACTACTACTACTTTGTTTTCTCACAATACATATATATATCATATGGTAGATTTAGGACTCCAAGTGTGACTTGAACCGTTTCAAGAAATAGTTTATATTTTGAAGCATTAATAATTAATCTAGGACAAACGAGCAATTATTCTTATCAATGTATCTTTTGCTATCTCATATTATGGAAAATTCAAGTAACCTTCAAGGACTATGTATGACGCCACTAAACTACTATATAATCACGCAAACGAATTAGCAGCTCATAGTGACATTATTTTAATCTGACAGCCTACAGATACTAATTTTGAGACGATTAATTGATTTGTTCCTTTGTTTTTTGAAGTGAATATATTATTTTCACAAATCTCAAAGACCATTTTGTTCTTATTAGCGCATGATCAAAACCATGAATGGCTATTGAAATCAATTTCGCAATGATTTGGATGAAAAATGGGACATCACATTCCTCAATGACTTATAATACAAATAACAACGTGAAAATATTAAACATGACACTGTTTGTATTGCAGTACTCTGAATACAAACACCAAATACAAATAAAAGCCACACAAATACGAATATCAGATACAAATATTTGATACTGATACGAATCTCTTGTACGAACACGAATACTTGTTGGTACATCCCTCCTTTATCCAGCCATCACTTATCTAATACATAATACATATAGTATATAAACAACGGAATTTGAATAAAATTGATTTAAAATATAATTAAAATTAATGTTTTTTTCCAAAAGAAACGAACTTCATTTAATTTAACAAAGCGAAAAGAATGAAACTGTTATTTTGGCTTTTTAATTAGTGAATTTTTATTTTTTTGCGATCATTTTTTCATCCTAAAAAAAATGTCTTCATCTTCATTCATGTGCTGCTTTAGCAGCTTAGCTTTCTCTACTTGTTGTCTTTTTTATTTATATTTATTAATTAAATTTTTGAATAATTCGTTATAATTACACAATTACTCTATTTAAAATATTAAGTTTTGTAATTATATCCTTAATTTTAGCAAAAAATTCTCTAAAAATTGCATTTTAAATAATTTTTTCCAGAAATATCATAAAAATAGTAAAAAGTCACTAGTCAATCAACAATATGGCGGAATTATTGTCCATCCAAGTTCAAGTTCCTCTGATAAAAGCCCCTCAGGGAAAAATAATCTTCCCTAATCAGTACTTAATTAGTGAAGAGTGTGATTTGAATAAAAAGAAAGCGCCATCTAGTTTCCTGTCCAATGATGTTGGCATTGACTGTCTGCCTTCCAACAGGGCTGTCAATCTTGAATTTAAAAATTTAACTTATTCTGTTTCTGAGGGCAGAAGAAAAAGTAAACTTCCATTATGAATATATTTTTCAATTTTTTTAATTAATTTAATGCATTTTTTCTATTTCATGAACTTTTTTAAATACTTTGAGTTTATGGTTATTATATTTAGTATTATAATTTTCAATATTAGTTTTCATACTCAAGTTTTATTGATTAAAAATTCTTATCAAACTAAAATTTAATCACTACTTCTACTAAATCATTAACATGTTGGGTCTCTGTGGGACGGTTTACTGTGTGTGTGTGTATGTATGTGTGTGTGTGTATGTGTGTTTGGTGAGTGTGTGTATGGGTATTAAAGTTATAAAAATTTCCAGTTGAATACTGACTGAAAGATTGTTTAATTCACATATTTATGTTATCCAAAGCAATGCACTGATTATGTAATATATGTTGTATGTATAAATGCATGCGTGCATGTATGTATGTATGTGTATGTATGTATGTATATGAATGTATGTTTTGTATAGTTGATTTTTTTTGTATTTTACATCATATTTATAAAACAAATGTTCTTATCTTCAATAGCATCGTTGTATCTATGATTCACTTTGTGCTCTAACAATGCAAGTTAACTGTAATATTATATATTTTATTATATGTATAATATAATATAATATATTATAATTTTAATATGAAATAATATTAGTCATGGCATAGTGGCTCTGAACACCATTGCTCACACAACATCAAGTTGACAGATATTATTTTATTATGTTAATCACCGCCCTTATTGATTGGTTTCTTCTTAATTTGGTTGTGTCCGTAATTTTGTTTTGTGTGTGTGTCTAAAAGATAATCATGTGCACAAATGATATGATGATTAGAAACAATTAATTTGTTTTTCAATTTATTTATTTATTTCTAAAAACAAAAATATTTTATACATTTATTTTTTTTTTTCTCCAGTCAGTTTAAGAAATTTTTGGGACTGCCATACAAGTAAGTTTGTATTTGTATTTTTTTGTATTTCGCACATATTTATACAAACAAATACATACAAACAAACAAACACACACACACACGCATACATGCACACATACAAAAATATAATTGTTTCATCCAAATTGTCTGCAATCAGCAAACCTGCTGATGCTATTTGTCATGTAGTACTGCTGTGTATTCTGGTGATAATAACAATTTTGTCAAATAAATGTCGCACTATATTCTCTCTTCAACTTAGCTACAGGCATCTACAAGCAACAAACATACCAACACACATACATTTACACTTAAACGTTTCAAAAACACCTCATACCCACATACGTACATAATTATAATAATAATTATTATAATTATTATTATTGTTATAGTGTTATAGTAATCTTTCTTAGCACACAACTAACACAAACCCTTTCATTCTAGCAGGACTGCTGTTCAAGTTGTCTTAGTTTATGAATATCAATATTATGTTTATACATAGTTGGCTATTAGGCCTGCAAACATCATTGAAGATAATAATTACAATATATAATTACCAACACACACACACATTCGTACAAACATAGGCACACTCACATGCGAACGTACACGTACACACACACACACATTTTTTTAAGTGTATACGTCCATGTAGAAAGACAACACACAAAACTAGGCACATACACACACACACACACTCACACACACATAACTATACACTCAGATACATACTTAGACACACAGGCACTCACACATACAATTATACATGCAAACACAGACATACACATACAGGCATACACATACAGGCATACACATACAGGCATACACATACAGGCATACACATACAGGCATACACACTCACGCACACACACACACACACGCAGGTTACAAGACAATATTGAAGAGTATATCTGGCAAATTTAGTGCAGGCAAGTTGACTGCCATCATGGGTCCTAGCGGGGCTGGCAAATCTTCTTTACTCAACCTTCTTACTGGATATAGGTTGGAATGTGTGTGTGTATGTGTGTGTAAGTGTGTGCGTGTGAACATCATATTCATATATGTGTGCGTGCGTGCGTGTGTGTGTGTGTGAGTTTTTTAGGCTAGAGTCTAGAGTTGGTTATGATGTGTTTGTTCATGTTCAAGTAAATCAGTATTATTTCCAACAACTTTATCATTGCTTTCATCTTCTCGCTGACAACCAGCATTCATCAGGCGCTTTCCATTTTGCCACTAATGAATAATTATAATAATAATATAATAATAATAACCACTAATCAATTAGTTAATTAATTAATTAGTCAATTAATTAATTAATTAGTCAATTAATTAATTAGTCAATTAATTACTTTCCACAACCACAACTTAGAACGAAATCAGTGGAGGGTGAGTTACTGTGCAATGGAGTGGAACTGGACAGGCGGAAGTTTCGCAAACAGTCCTGCTACATCATGCAAGACGACCACCTCTTGCCCAACCTCTCGGTCCAGGAGCTCATGATGTGCTCAGCCAACTTGAAACTGCCCGAGAAGATGCCCAAGAAGAATAAAGAGGCCGTGGTCAGTTTGTGTGTGTCTTGTGCTTGTGTGTGTACGTGTGAGTGTGAGTGTGTGTCTGTGTGTAAAACAACAGCACCAACAATATTAATAATAATTATAATAAGAAGAAGAAGAAGAAAAAGAAGAATGGAACTAAGTAAGAAGCTACACTATGAACTAGTGTCTGTAGTGGTAATTATTTAATTCATTCCAGACACCAACTACTTCATATGTGTGAGACAAACAGTTAGGAACATTCTCAAGTCACACATTTTATGAATGTATAAATAGATGAGTAATGAATGAATGATTTGAGGAATGAACGAACGAACGAGTAAATGGATGAATGAATGAATGGATGGATGAATGAGATGAATGAATGAATGAATGAATGAATGAATGAATGAATGAATGAATGGATGGATGGATGGATGGATGATTTCAGTAAGGAATGAACGAACAGCAAACAAATGAATGAAGG
>NW_008704216.1:217596-252596 GCF_000326865.2 Helobdella robusta | reverse complement strand
TTGTTGTTGTTGTTGTTGTTGTTGTTGATGTGCCATCTCATTATTATGTGTTGTATATTCAGCAGTTGTTAATGATTTTACTCAGATGCACCTCGGCTCGTTATCTACGTCTTATTTATAGTTCATGCTACTATCATATTTTTTTTTCATATACAATTCCTTACTATAACTTTCGAAATATAGAGTATACCATGGTACGATGATTCGTTATTCATATACTGGATCGTCTTAACCTTTCTGCTAACGTGTTTTTAAATAACCTGATTGCCTTATATTCGAGCATAAATTAACATAAATTAACCTATATTAACATGAATAAGTAGTAAATGGATTTTTTTTTCTAGCCGTATTTGCTTAGGTTTCAAGCTTTTTATGATGGAAGTTTGTTTTTGAATTTGCGAAATATTGCTCATACAAAGAGTTTGGAAGTTTTTTTTTGCCTATGTTTTTTCATTTTTGTTTTAACAGTGCACTCACAATTGACTAAACAAATCTTGCTACCAAGCATGCACTGTGTACAGATAATTTGACGGGAGCCAATGTACACATGCATGCATGCATGTGTACATACACACATATACATGCATGCATGCAAACACACATACATACACAAGCATACACACATAAACATATATATATATATATATATATATATATATATATATATATATATATATATATATATATATATATATATATATATATATATATATATATATATATATATATATATATATATATATATATATATATATATATATATATATATATATATATATATATATATATATATATATATATATATATATATATATATATATATATATATATATATATATATATATATATATATATATATATATATATATATATATATATATATATATATATATATATATATATATATAGTCTTACATGAATACACAGACATACATGCAAAAATATACTACACTAATACATTCAACTGTTTAAAAATACCGACATACATAGAAACAAACATACAGAGAGATACATGCTCATTCAAAATTTTAATGGAAATGATCATACAGTACAAGCATGTTTTCTGATAAGAGCAAGATCATGATGTTCTCTGCTGCTTCTTTTTGTTAAATAGTTCAATAAACTTTTAAGGATTTATGGGAAAAGAAGAGTCAATCAAATTAACGAGAAAGAAAAAATACACATGTTTCAAAGTACTTCTCAAACACACACGCACATACGCGCGCACGCACACACACACACACACACATAATCCCATGGCAAGGTATGACGCAAGAAGCACAAATAAGATGAAGATAAAAAAAAAGAGTTTTCATGTTCTGTTTTTCATGAACATACTGTAACTAACATATATGTGCCCCACCTGATAAAAATAACTGAACATCATGGGGTCAAATACTGTGTACATACGTACAACCATACATACATTTTCGAATTTGTAAAAATATCAGTATTAGGTCAGGCGATAGTAGGGAATATTTTTTTGCTATGAATAATATCTCGTGCATCCTGCAGCGGTTTTTGCGCGTCTGTGTGTTGGAAAATGTGGAGTTGAATGCCGACGGGGTTGAGTAACGTTATAGCAAATAAAATCAAATTTAGTCAGACGCTTGGCTTTTGGTGTCATTCGTCAATGATTTGGTTTTAACATACATACATACATACATACATACATACATACATACATACATACATACATACATACATACATACATACATACATACATACATACGTACGTACGTACGTACGTACATACGTACATACGTACATACGTACATAGTACATACGTACATGCATACATGCGTACATGCGTACATACGTACGTACGTACATACATACATACATACATACATGCATACATACATACGTACGTACGTACATACATACATACATACATACATATATACATACATACATACATACATACATAGCCATGTAACATCGACTATAGTATTACTCAACATAACCATAGCAGAACATTATAACAACTTTGATTCATTTACTTTCATTTGTGAACATCCATATTAATATTTTTATTTGTACGCTTATATACCCTCACGTACGCACACACACAAACACTTCTTATTATATATAATAATTTATTTACTTATTTACACACTTACCTACTTGGATTTGGATGAACTCTGGTTGGAATGCATATCAAACCATGCTAGGTGAATTTTAGATTAACCAGGTGGTTGCATCTTTCAGACGGAATACCTACTTGTGTCTGCTGAATCTTTTGTTTCGCTGCACGTGAATTGTAAATTCTTTCCTTGTTGTTTGCTTGTTAATGTTAATGTGTGGATCTATTCTGAAGAGTTACTGAATGAATGAATGAATGGATGAATTGACAGATTGTAATGATGATGAACAAGTTTACCACGCATACACACTTTGATTCTCATATATAGCAAACACACACACACACACAAAACAGTGGTCTAGACAGTGCCTCGTGCACTCAATGCGTCGCCCTATTGAAGTCCCTTGCTCGCGGGGGTAGGAATATCATATGCACCATACATCAGCCCAGTGCCAGGATATTTGAGATGTTCGATTTCGTTAGTATTCCGTGTTTTTACATCTGTAATCTGTATTTTTTTGTTTGTAAATCTGTATTTTTTTCATTAGTAATCTGTGTATTTTTCTTAATGATTAGTTGTTCTTGCTGGTGTCAAGTAATTTTAGTAGTAGTGTTAGTAGCATTTGTAATAGCAGTAGTAGTTGTAGTAGCTGCCACAGTAGCAGAATCATCAGCAGTAGCAGTAGGTTACTTCATAACAGAATTTGTATCTTCATTTATAGTATTAATGATATTTTTTTCAGAATATGTGTTAATGTGTGCCTGGCTTTTTCCATGTTATTATTATTAAGATTCCATTTTTTGCTGAGGAATGTGTTTTTTGTCCAAAAATGAAAAATTTAGAAAGAAAGTGAAAGTCTCGTTCATTCATCCATTTATCTATCCGTCCATTCATCATTCTATCAATATATGATGCAATACTTGTGTGTGTGTGTCTGTGTGTGTGTGTGTCTGTGTGTGTGTGTGTCTGTGTGTGTGTATGTGTATAAAGTTGAAAATTTAAGGCAAATGAAAGATGATATTCCAAAATTAGATGTAAACTTAAAACAGAGCCATTTTTTGATGAAACATTTTTTCAAATTTAAGAATTCTTCATTTTTTAAATTTTGTAAAAAATTGAAATTTTAAACCTTTTAGACACCATATGTAAATAAATAACGTTTGTCTAGTATTCTTTGTTAGTATTTTTAACAATCAACATTATTACAAAGTATTTTTGGAGTTATATCTACTCTTTGTTATATCTACTTTTGGAGTTATATTTACTCTATCTCTCTTTCTCTCTTCCTTGCCTTTTTTATTCTTCTTATTTTACTTTTTGTTTATTTATTTATTTATTTATTCATGTTTGATCTTCCTCTTTGATTGCATCTGTCATGGAAAACAATCAGCTGCAAACAAACTGCACTTGAAAGTCTTTAGAAGACAATTTTCTCTTTTTTTTGTGCAAAACATTCGATGCTTACATGCACAAACTCATTTACACGTATGCACACACGCACGCACACACACACACACACACACACACATACACACACACACATACATACTCACACACACACGTACAGTTGTACATGATGGCAGATGGACAGTGCATATATCAGGGTAGCGTTAGTGGAGTTATTCCATACCTCAGCTCACTGAATCTCGTCTGTCCGCCATATCACAATCCCGCTGATTTCAGTTAGATGTTTAAATTTTTTTCGTTTTTATTGATTAGTTGATTGATTGGATGATTGGTTGGTTGGTTGGTTGGTTGGTTTGTTGATTAATTGATTGATTGATTGGTTGGTTGGTTGGTTTGTTGATTGATTGATTGATTGATTGATTGATTGATTGATTGATTGATTGATTGATTGATTGATTGATTGATTGATTGATTGATTGATTGATTGATTGATTGATTGATTGATTGATTGATTGCACGTACAGACATACGGAAGTATACACACGCACACACACACACACACACACACACACACACACACACACACATGCAAACACACACACATGCAAACACACACACACACTCAGTGATAGAGGTAGCGTGTGGCGAATTCGGAGACATGGTCCCAAAACTGGTGGCTGTCGTCAAGTCAGGAAGGTGTGAGCGACATCACGACAGTGGGGCCAGCCACAGGCTGAACAACAGCAACAAGATCAATCTTAGTGATAATAAGGTTTTGTTGTGGTGATGTTGATGATGACGACGATGATGGTGACGATGATTGGGATGACGATTGTGGGGATGATGATGTTGACGGTGATGATGAGGGTAATGGTGGTCTTGAATTGATGATGAATAATCATAAAACCGATGACGTTAACATAAGATGACATCATCACAACGTGACATCATCACAACAACATCACAACAACATCACATCATCACAACAACATCACATCATCATCACAACAACATCACATCATCACAACAACATCACAACAACATCACATCATCATCACAACAACAGCAGGATACAGTCATCTCTCTAATTGGAAACGGCGAACTGGACGAATCAAAGAGTAGCAGCAAAGACATGTACATGAACTTGAAAGAGGTTGACCTTGACCTATTTACTTAACTAACTTCTTCCTCGGCTAATTTGCATAAATTACTGGCGCATTTGAATAAAATACAGACTTATTTGAATAAATTACTGATCAAATTGCATAAATTAGGGTCCTATTTAGAAAAAAAATACTACTCTATCTTATAAACGTATTCAATGCACAAAGGTTATGCACACCACACACACATTCACAGACACATTCACACACACACACACAAACACATTCACACACAAACACACACAGACAGACATATATTTTGATAAAACTCAGGACTTGAACATGTGCAAACTCTTCAACTACGTTCGAAATATATGCATATATATATAATTTTAAACATAATCATGTTATTCACGCATTTTAATCACCGTAGTTTCAGCTAAATAATCTGTTTGTCTTCTACATTTTTGTTACTTTCACACACATTAACTGATAATTATGTTGCACACAAACACACACGTGTATTTATTTTTGTGTTACACACAAGCGTGTGTTTGTGTGTGTGTGTGTGTGTGTGTGTTGGTGTTTTTGTTTGTGTGTGTGTTGGCGTGTGTGTGTCTGTGGGTGACCTACTTGCAAGGTTCGAATGGTATAAGGTTACTCATTTTCAAATGACCCATTTACAATTTTTTTAAGGTAATTATGTTTGGATAGTTTTTACATCATGCTTAACTACAGACACACACACAAACACACACACACACTACACACACGCACGCACATTTGCAATACGCTACGCTCACACAATGCAATTCACACACATACACATACACACACACACACACACACACACACGATTGAGTTAAAAAATGAAGGATGGATAACTGAATTACATACACGTATATAATATTGCATCGACATAGCACAGCAAGACGTTCCACAACTCGCTTTTCCCTTTACGTTACTCTACTTTATGTCACCATTTATGTCATGCCACGTCATGCTGCAATACGATGACGTCAACAGGACTCGTCGGAAGGCAGTGCGGACCGCACCTTCACGACGTCATTCATGACGCAGTTCTGCGTTCTTCTCGCCAGGACATTCAAGTCCATCCTTAGGGACACCGTTAGTTAATTAGTTTTTAATTTATTCATCTCGCTCCATCCAATTAATTTACTCCACTACTTGGCCTAATTAAGTTTAGTCATTCCAACTTATTATTCATATTGAATCATATTGAGTTATTAATTGTAATTATTTATTAATTTATGCAGAACTTGACCCGGTTAAGATTCATGTCGCACATTGCCATAGGCCTAATCATAGGCCTGCTCTACTACCAGATTGGCAATCAGTCTTGGCGGGTGCACAACAATGCCGGTTTCCTCTTCTTCACCATGCTCTTTCTCATGTTCACTGCCCTTATGCCAACTGTTATGACCTGTTAGTTTAAGTTTGTGCATGTGTGTGTGTTTGTGTCTGTGTGTTTGTGCGTGTGTCTCTGTGTTTGTGTGTGTGTGTGTGCTGTGGTGTGTTTGTTGAGGATGCTGTTTACTGTTCGATATGATGATAATGATGATTTTTTTTTCTTTATTTTCATTTCTTATCCTACTTCTTTGATTACCAGCATTATTATCACGATCATCGTCACGCCGCACTCATCACCACCACCACGATCATCATCTTTCTCTTCCTCTTCCTCATCTTCACCCTCTTCCCCATCATCACACACAATCAGTCCCTCTAGAAATGTCGATCTTCATCCGTGAGCACCTGAACTATTGGTACAGTGTGAAGGCCTACTACCTGGCCAAAACTGTGGCCGACCTACCCTTCCAGGTTCACTAGTTTCTATTAACTCTGGGTTATCTTATTATCATTTACTAGGCTAATTTCTTCTTCACACATAGAAATATCGATGCACACAGACACAAAATTACACACGCACACTTACACAAACTTACACACACACACGCCAGATTATATTCTCTCTGATCTACTGTTTCATAGTTACAAACACAACACACACCAAACACACACATATATACACACTTACACACACACACACACTTACACACACACACACACAATCACTCCAGATTATATTCCCTCTGATCTACTGTTCCATAGTGTACTGGCTGACCGACCAACCAAATGAAGGGCATAGGTTCCTTATGTTCCTCCTCCTCTCAATTCTGACGTCACTAGTTGCTCAGTCCCTGGGGCTTCTCATTGGGGCTGGCACGTCCCTGCAGGTTCCATTTTTTCTTTTATTCGTTCGTTCGTTCGTTCAGATTGTTCGTTCATTCATTTGTTCAGTGTTCATATGATGTCTATGGTTTATAATGGAATGATTTGTAGACTAGGCAGCTACACGTTTGTCACACGGTAAAGCTAGATGATGGAGATGAAGAAATTATCATAATTGATTCACAACGGTAGTTATAACCATCGTCGTTGTCGTCGTCGTCATCATCAGCTACTACATATAGCATTTTATCGATAGTTTGAATTTTACGTTAATGTGTGTGAATGGATGTTTGTCCATATGAAAATATTTTGTTTTATTTTGTGATGCTTAAATTTATTTTTGCTGTTGAGGCCTGGTTTTTAAATTCGAGTGATAGAGAGAGAGAGAGAGAGAGAGTGAGAGAGAGAGAGAGAGAGAGAGAGAGAGAGAGAGAGAGAAGAAGAAAAAACGAGAGAGAGAACCGAGAGAGAGAAAGAGAGAGAGAGAGAGAAAGAAAGAAAGAGAGAGAGCGAGAGAGAATTCAACATTTACAAATAGCCTGTCATATCGTTAAAATTTTTGTTTTATTATTTGTAAACATTTTTATTATTGATAATTTTTAATATGGTATTCTTTCATCTAGATTGATTGATTGATGGATGGATGGATGGATGGATGGATGGATGGATGGATGAATGAATGAATGAATGAATAAATGAATGATTATATAACAGTATTGCTGAAACTTTGATACTATATCTTTCTTATTGATAGTATTAAGGGTACTATAATTAAAATAAAAAATGTGTTCGATACTATAATATAATAATAATAATAATATATTAATAAAAGTAATTATTTATATTATAATTTTAGGTGGCGGTTTTTCTAGGACCAGTAACAGCCATACCTATACTGTTGTTCAGTGGTTTCTTTGTTAATTTTGACACCATGCCCGAGTATTTGAGTTGGCTGTCCTATCTTTCTTATGTCAGGTCGCTCGTTTGCTGCTGTTTATTGTTATTCTCTCTCTCTCTCTCTCTCTCTCTCTCTCTCTCTCTCTCTCTATTTTAGTTATACAAAATAAACTACTAAATCAATCAATTAAGTAATTGGTGTTTGGAAAATTTTACTTAATTACCTGATTTATTATTCACTTAACTTAATTAGCCATTTACTTGATTGTCCAATTACACGATTAATTACCCGACCCAATTACCTATTCACCTAATTGACTACTTAATTATCCAATTAATTAAATTCAGATATTCTTTTGAGGGCGTGCTGCAGGCCATTTATGGGTTCGATAGGGGTGAGCTTGTGTCCAAAAAGTCCTCGGATATGACAGATTGCCAGAATTTTCGTAATCCAAAGGTCGGTTGTCGGTGGTAGGTCGTTGAGTTGTTGGTTGGTTGGTTGATTTACTAGATATGTGCTTGAGTCAATGGTTGATTGATTGATTGAAGGGTTGATTGATTGGTTGGTTGGTGGCTGGTTGGCTGACTGACTGACCGATTAACTGACATTCAAAAAACGTGTTACATCCATCCATTCTTTCGTTGAAATTCATCTATCCCAACGTAGATAGAATCCATCCATCCTTTTATTTATTTCTCCAGATATTCTTAATTTTCATGAACGTGCATGAAGCTGAGTTCCACCTCGATATGCTCTACCTCTGCATCTTCTTTGTTGGCATCAGGACCCTGGCCTACGTCGTCCTCAAATGGAGGGTCAGAGATCGATAGGTCAAGGTCGGATCAAATGGGTCAAGGTTGTTTGAGTCGAGGTCAATGTTTTATGAGAGTTGGGTAGAGATGCTGTGAGGCAGGTGATGGTTGTTTTAGAGAAGAGTCGTTGTTCTTTCAAACGGCTGAAAGTTCTCTGAGATTATTCAAGGTCGTTTGAGATGTACCAAAGTTCTATGACATAGGTCAAGGTCTTCCTGCTTAATGAGCCCCGATTGATCAGCATTGCCTTGGATGATTGTTCGTTTAGATGTAAAGATGAGCTGGAGTATGCTGACGGTTTGCTGTGAGATTGCCTAAGAAGTAGTATATCGGTGTTGAATTGAATTAACCTTGTGTCCTCAACAGATGGTTTATTCCCAAATTATTATTACAAACAAATAATTAACTAATTATTTTAGTTAATTTTTGGCATTATCTAATTACGCCAAATGAATTTTCAGTGCACTTTTTTTTCTAGAACTTTCTATATCTTCATTAAATATTCCACGATTGATTGAATGACTATTCGATTTGGTTGTTCGGCTAAACAAATTTTGTATTAATTAACTCTGTACGCGCTGTTTCTTCTTCACCTGTACATCATTCATCGTAACAGGCGTTAATGCGATGGTTATTAATGCTAGTTATTAATGTTATTATCAATATTATTGTCGTTGTAGTATCCATTGTTGGTGTTGTTATTTATTAACTTGTCGGTCAGTTAGTTATGAATGTATACAATATGCAGTTGCTGATGTTTTGTACACAGCGCTTTATAAGTCAATTTTAAATAAGTAATCACCGTTGTTGTACTTTCTTCAGATTTTTTTTCTATTATTTTCATTGTTGTTATTATTGTTGTTGTTGTTGTGTTGTAGTTGTTGTTGTTGTTGTGGTTGTTGTTGTGGTTGTTGTTGTTGTTGTTGTTGTTGTTTTTACTGAGTACTAAGTACGTATTGCGGTTAGTAACGTTTTAGTATTATGAATACAGTTTATCAAAAAGAGTACAATTTTTTGTTAATTTTAAAAATTTTTTTCAATGTTTCATTCTATTTTAGTGGTAGTACCTATAGATCAGGATTTATCTTTAAGTTACTTCATTTGGTGTTTATGAATTGCATTCAGTTGTGTTAATGCACCTTTTTTTTTCATTCATAATAATACTTGCAATTATTTTAGATCTTCAACTTTTGCGTATATCTATTACACATTTTGATATATGGATATCAAATACATTTGTATACATAACAATAGATACACAGTTTTTGCAACATGTTTATGGTATCTTAAACATTTGTATAGTAGATCTTTCTCGAGATACGATACGATACGATATATTTTATTTGCTTCAAAATTACAAGATATAAACGTTTATATACAGGATTATTTATGTATGTTTGTTTGTTTGTTTGTTTGTATGTAGGTTTGCATACATATGATATATACAATTCTAAACATTTTAATGCTCTGTAAACAATTATATTAAATGTATCTTAAGTATCTATATAGATCTTAAACTTTTGTATTGAGTAATACGTATATTGTATGTTGTATATCTACATGGTGTACCAATCTTAACACGTGTTTATGTTTCGTGAACACATGTATTAGAAATTATAATACCCACTGGTATACATACATACACTAGAGCACTGACTTCTCAAGACTGATTTGTATTTGAAAAAAATATTTGTAAATGAAGACATGAAACATTTGTCTGAACACATATAAACATCTGAAATCTTCTAGAAAACTTCTGTTTAGATAAAATTGATTGTATATACGCACATGCACACAAACGCACACGTGTATATATATATTATATATCTATATAGTTATTGTATATACAAAACATTTGTATGTGTAGGATAAATTTTTTGTCTTAATTTTTTTTAAACTTTATATTATTTTGTTTTTCGTGGGCTTAAATATTTTTTTTTGGTCAAAAATTAATATGTACTTTCTGAGCATTGTTTTAATGATTCGGTTTTGTTTGTATGCGTTCGCCTATACGTGTTTGTATGCGTGTACATGTTTGTGTTTGTACGTATGTTTGTTTGTTTATTTGTTTATGGTTGTCTGTTTGTAGTGGTTTTTATTGGTATGCGTTTGTATCTTTTTTGCATAGGTTGGTTTGTATATAAGTATGCTTGGTTTTAATTTTTTTGTATATATTTCTTATACTAGCTTGTTTGTTTAAGGTCAATTTTAACATTTTGTCTACCTTAATTAATGAATAAATAAAGATAAATCTTTCATTATAAGAATCCGATTAATTGTTTACAGCAGTATGTCAGGCTGTTTTTCATTTCATCTGATTATCTGATCTTTTTAGCTTCATTTCAATTTCTAGTCATGTCGAAATGTAATATAATTATTATTTTTAATTATTATATTTATACCAAAATGTAACAATTAATATTGTAATAATATTATTAATGTTTTAGTGTGAATGTACTTTTTAAATCTATCATAAATTGATGATATGTGTATGTGTATTCATGTGTGTGTGTGTGTTTGTATGTGTATGTGTGTGTCTGTTTGTGTGTGTGTAGTTTCTATGTTTCATTGTGATAGATTTATAGTAAGAAATGTTATTGGTAAAATTCTGTTTGTTTTAATGAAATTTGAAATATAGGTTTTCTGTTGGGGCTGCAATTCTACAAATTCAATCAATCAATCTTCGTTTAGCGTTTCGAGGTAGGACGTGAATACTACAAATTATTCTTTTTTAATTTATTTTTTCTTTTATTTTAGTCGACTAATCAGTCAATAATTTGTTTATTTTATTTATTTAATTATTTTATTTATTTCTTTATTTATTTTAATTATTTCTTTAATTATTTAATTAGTTTATTTAATTATTTTATTTACTCATTCACTTAGCCATTTATTTGTTGTGAGTTTCTTTCTTTTGTTCTTTATTCGCTTATTCATTCATCCATTCATTCATTCATTCATTCATTCACACACACATACACCACACACACACACACACACACACACACACACATTCATACATAATTACATACACAAATTCATACAAACATACATTAATACATACACAAATACATACAAACATACACTTTTTTATTCATTCATCCGTACATTCTCACATTTTCATTCACTCATTCAATTTTTTAGTCATTCATTCTTCTATCTAATTTATTAAAATGCAAATTTCCTTCATATAGGTATATATTTCATCTTATCTTCATGTATTGCTAGTATGTCTGTTATTATTATTATTATCGTCGTAATATTTTTATTATATATGATAATATATGTATATAAATGTCTATGGCTCGATGTTTTTGGACGTGTACATGAATCTTTGTTCTCTCATTTTTCTTTTTAAATCGCAATCAACGGAATCACTAACTTAATTATAAATAATATTTGTTTCATTGCACAATATATGATTCATCGTCGTTGTCGTCATTACTTCTTTATGATTAAACAATTAAACATTTCAACTCTATCTGTGTTTCATATAGTACGTGAAAACATTTAAAATGTAATGATCATGGCCAAATAATATCATTATGTTTATTGGATATTTAATGGTTTAACGATACTAACCGGAACGATATTGTTAATATCGGTATGGTTGATGGTGATAATAAAATAACGGTCTAAAGCAAGGTTGAGCCTTGTCGCCAAAAAGGTCATCAGCCAGGCAAAAATCTTTAAAATATCTCGAAAGAATATGTCGAAATATGTCGAAAAAATTTGCAATTTAAGTACACATGCGGCCCGTTAAAGATAAAATAGTTCTCAATGTGACCCTCACGGCAAAAAAGTTTGCCCATTCCTAGTCTAAAGCTGTGATCACAGTAAGGATATTTATTATTGATCAGAAGAATCGGAGTCGTTATTGGTTTCACTTTAAGGGATTAGCGTTATTTGATTCGGCCGTAATTAGGCCATCGTTTAAAAAGTTAAGAGTCATCTTTTGTTATTTCTTGGAGGTTTTCGAGATAATCGTCATAGGCATATAATAGGCACATTCGAGTTAAAAAGTTATGCAATGCTTTTAATTAAATTTATCCATGCGTCGAATTTTACATAGCGTCGAACCGATATTAATCAATATTAAATTCCTAACGGGATCCGGTAAAATTTTTATTTCAACTCGATAAGTGGATAAATTTAAATTATCACGTGGCAGATTAACCTTTTTGCCGCCGCTGGAACCATCTATATTCGTAAGTGTCCTAAAAAATGTTTATTGTTGTACTATCTTTCTCCATCTCTGGCCCATTACATCATTGTTAAGTGGTATTTCAAAAAATTGGTTATCAGACAAATTTCCAGTTTGAAGTTTTTCTTTTTGGAAGAATTAGCCACATCGTTGCAAATTTGCAAAGGGCACCGTTGGCAGTCTAATGAATGGATCACAAACAATTAACGTGAACGAAGTTTTTGTTGTTAATTGACAAAGTAACAGTACTTTGTTACTTTGTAACAGCACTACGTTCAAACGTAGATTGTTATTATTGTTTATTCTTTGTTTAAATTTTTTAATGAATTTTTGTGTACCGTGTTTTACAATGTTAATTTAATTGTGAGCTAATCGTTTTTGCTGAATCGCTTTGTTAAGTTTTTTTTTGAAAAGTAAATCCTAATCTTACCTGTGAGTTAAGTAAATCCTAATCTTGAAATAATAAATAATCAGAGTGTTAAAACCGCTAAGACCAATTACAGATTACACCGGCTTTTCATTGATTATTCATGCAAAATTCATAAAATGAATTTTAAATATCTCTGTATTCAGCAAAAACCTTTATCGTAAAAATAAATTATTACCATGAAAAATTATTTCCTATTCTTTGTTTTATTTTCTGTGATTGTAATTTTTATTGTCCAAAATTATTTACGATCAATGATGAAAGATATATAAGAAAGAGAGGGATGGGATTTGGAGAGTGTTGTTGGAGATGGAGTTGGGCTTTTCTGTCATTAACCAGTAACTCAGTGTTTCGTGTTTCTATAACTGTTAGCATTCAAACCATATTTAAACAAACGTTTCAACAAGTCTGTATTTGAAGCAGTTGTCTTTATCCATCAGAAATCAGCCAAACTAAAGAAGAACGAATATCTTACAAGTTGCAACAGTGATTTCATGCGGTTGCAATATTTAAAAAAATGTCAAAACAACATATTCACTAATTTAATTCTCAATATTTGCCTGTACTAATACAAAATTTTTAAATTATTATACGTTTAAAGAATACAAAATAACTATCTAAAACTATTCACTAATTTAATTCTCAATATTTGCCTGTACTAATACAAAATTTTTAAATTATTATACTTTTAAAGAATACAAAATAAATATCTAAAACTTTTATCGGTCGTCAAAACTTTGAATCTTCCCAAAGTTTACTTGTCATAGCAAAGTTGACATGAATGGAGTCTTCTAACATTTAACTACATGCATGCTTATAGTTTCGCATGTCAATTTTTGGCTGGTGTGAAAAAAGTTACGTGACAAAGTTGCGTGATCGAATCCTTATTTTTTATGCGTGTCACTGACTGACTGACACTACAAACGCTAAATGAATAATGGGTCACTCCATGACTCGGAGAACTGACATGAAACTTTGTCGAACGTCCAAACACCTTTGGTAGAGTATATATAACGATGACGCAACTTGTATTTGCCATTCGAAACGTTAACTCGCTTCTGTGCACTTGCTTGTAACGACCTGAACTATCCTAAACAAAAAATGAAAATTAACCAATATGAAGATATGGAAGTCGACAGTTCCAACTGCGAATGTTGGAACATGTTTGATTACGAACGATACATTCAATACTGCTCTAGTGATACCATTGATATGACTTCGCTAAAAGTTGAATACGAGCTTATGGATGCAGAAGAGAGTGATTACACTGATGATGACGATCAGTTTTCAATTGATTTTAACGAAAGTCAAACAATAGATGACGATAAAAACCTGTCTGTCAGTAAAAACTATCCCTTCATCGAAGAATTTGAAATCAACCTGATTGAAAAAACTGAACGATTGCAAATACGAAAAATACTCGGAAGCGGGTCATTTGGCAGCGTGTACCTGGCTTCCTGCCTCTCTAACTACAAAAATGTTGCCGTGAAGATAGAGTTGTTAGGAAGAAATTGTGAAATATTTCGCGAACATTACTGTTACAAAGTATTACAAGGCGTTAAGGGAATACCGAAGGTCTATTGGTCTGGTTGCATCGGTCTGTCTCGAGTCCTAATTATAGACCTGTTAGGGCCGAGCCTGTGCGACCTGCACACCAAATGCAATCGCAGGTTTTCGTTGAAGACCACACTAATGTTGATAGACCAGTTGCTCGAAACTATAGAAAGTGTTCACGATTGTCTCATAATACATCGAGACATAAAACCATCAAACTGCGTGATGGGACTCAACCAAAATCGATCCAAGTTATACATCATTGATTTTGGGATTGCAATAGATTGCCACGAATCGGCATACGAACAAATGAACGGTCAAAACTCATTTTGTGGTACTTTACAATTCAGCAGTAGAAACGCACTGCAATGTAAACCACAGAGTCAGAGAGATGACTTAGAATCGATCGGTTATACGATGTTGTACCTAATGAACCAGACACTTCCCTGGTCAGACTATTCAGATATCGAAACAATTCTAGACAGCAAACTCAACACATCCGTCGAAGAAATGTGCTGCGGCCTCCCAAATGAATTCTCACAATACTTCAATTATTGCTACTTGCTTAACTTCCTCGAGAAACCAAACTACACGTACTTAAAGTCAATATTTCGTGGCCTATTTCGAGCACATGGCTACCAAAGCGATTACATTTACGACTGGACCAGAAAAATTTACAGTTGATATTTTCTGTTCGATTTTTTAAAATTGTTACTGCTGGTTATAACAATCAAGATGGTTGTCATAACATTTAAATTTTTGTTAATGTTATTTATCTTTTTAGTAAATTGTATTATAAATTTTAATTTATTTTATATTGTTTTTGTTGATAATCTAGTTATTCACATGTATATTTTACAAAAGCTATTGTTTTTATTTAAAATTTATTACGCAATTTTGCTTTCAAATTGTATAAAGTCTGTGACATATACCTTACATGTGATATTTTTTGCCTGTAAATTGAATAAAAAAGTCTCATCAGAAAGCATTTCAATGAACATTTTCTTTTGAAGTTTTCGATCGACTTAATAACAACGGCAATAATAAAAAAATTATAATAATAATAATAATAAAAAAGAATAAAAATAATTATGAAAATAATAAAAAAATATAGTCAAGAGCAGTAGCTATTCAATTGTAGTTCTTGGACACAAAGCTGTCATTGCAAGAGTCTTGCAGTTTTCTAACGCTATCCAAATAACCTTCGAGACATATGTTTTCAATAATTCCAAGAAATGAATGGATGAATGAACGTATGATTGAATGACTGGATGAATGAATGAATGACTGGATAAATGAACGTATGATTGAATGACTGGATAAATGAATGACTGGATGAATGAATTATTAAACCTTCCAGAACTTTCTTCTTGCCAGGTTTAACTTCAATTCCCTTTAGTAAAATCTCAACAGCCTTGTCATGGTCCCCCATAGCTTGGTGGACTTTTGATTGAGTTACGAAAGCGTTCAGACTTTTGGCATCTGCCTAATAGTAATAACAATAATAATAATAATAATAACGATTATTATTATAAATATTATTTTATTGTCATACAAACGATACGATCGATACAAACGATACCATACAAAAAAAAGATACAATACAAAAGGCGCAATACAAAGGTCACAATGTAGGATATATACATACAAGGATACAATACAAAAGATAGAGTAGAAACAAAAGCAGTGCAAAACATGAAAACAATACAATATAACGCAACACAATACAAAACAATGCAATTCAATACAATACAAAACAATACAATACAACACAATACAAATCAATACAACACAACACAACACAATACAATACAATATAATGCAATACAATACAAATACAACACAATACAATAAAAAACGTTAAAATCGATACAAAACAATAAAATACAAAACGATACAAAACAATTCGAAACGATACGAAACATACCCTAAATGCCCAATCACAATCAGACAAAGCCTCCTTATAGTTACCAAGCTGCGTTTGAACCTGGGCTCTGCAGGTATACAACGTCGACCAGTCTTTCAGCGTCTGTAGCGCCTGGTGGCGATTATGATGATTAAAGATGGTGATGATTGTGATGACGATGATTGTGATGACGATGATGATGATTGTGATGGTGATGATGATTGTGGTGGTGATGATTGTGATGGTGATGAAGGTGATTTATCTTGGAGATTGTTTGATGAAAAAAGATCCTAGTCATATAATAATAGCATTAGCAGCTCTATAAAAACACACACACACACCACACAGACGCACACACACACACACACACACACACAGACACGCACCTCATTGAAAACTTCTAATGATTCTTTGTACATCCCCTCACTAAACAATCTCTCTCCTTTCTGCTTTAATTCCTCCGCTTTCTCTTTTCTCTTCCTTCTATCCTCCGCTCTTTTATTTGCATCTTCTTCCATCATTCTCATGAAAGCCTCTTTATTATTATGAAAAATTTTGAAAATTTATGAATATTATTTTAAAATTATGATCTTAATAAAGCATAATTATTATGGACAGACAGCAAGACGACAGCAGGAGTCAAAGTGCCCGGCCTACCTTGCTACTGCAGTGTGACCGCGTTCGAATGCAAGCGGAATCTCAAAATTAAAACTATATAAAGGTAAGAATATAGCGCTGTTATTAAGAATGTAATGAATGAATGAAATGTTCTTGCAACACTAATATAATACAATGAAACAAGAGAATAATGACACAACGATTATTTAAATAAATTAAAAAAATAATAAAATAATATACATAACAATAAATTATAAGAAAAATAAAATTATGAAAGATAATAAAAAATAATAATGAATAAATAATAAAAAATATCGTAAAATAATTTATCAAACCAGGGTCCATTTGTTCAGTTTGTCTGCCCTTGTGGCTGTCATCATCTTTGAAGGCCTTATCGTTTATGATTGTTTTATTAATAGCTGAAAATAGTTCATTCAAGGGAAGATATTATTTTAGATAAACGACATTATATTGTAATAGTGTAATGGTTAAGGTGCTTGACGCTGCTTTTCCAGTAACCGGGTTTGAATACAAAGCGATCCAGGCCAACTGCATGCAATTATAAATAGTGAAATTGAAAAATTGGACTCAAGACAAATTAAAAAATTATGTTAAATTGAAAGCTTTGTGAGGTGAATTTAAAATCTATATTCATCATTATCATCATCGTCGTCGTCATCATCGTCGTCGTCGTTATCATCATCATCATCTATGACATCATCATCATCATCATCGCCATCATCATTATCATCATCGCCATTATCCCTATAATTAACATAATTGTGACCAATACCTTTCTTCTTGGGATTTTTATCTTTCGTATTTTTATCACCACCATCATCATCATCATCATCAACATCATGTCCGCCATCTTTATTTTTTTCAGAAAAGTCTCCGGTAGGTAGGTTGTTGTATTTTGTGAGGAACTCATCAGCCCGTTTCATGCAGCTATCGACTGTACCCTCGTCCTTCGAGCTCATGCCTCTTACTATAGATTCTATTCATGAGGTGATTAAGGATTTTTTAATTAATTAAATTAATTATTAAAATAATAATATTAATAATATATAAGTTAATAAATAGATTAATAATTAATTGATAACTCTGATCACATTTTTATTAAAATGGTTTATGTTGTGTAATAATCAGCCAATGATGTCACATTGTAAGGATAAATTATGATGATAAATGATATTTGAAATAAATTTATTTAATAACAAATGTAGATTGATGAAAAGAGTGAATTATATTTCTTAACCAACTGAAGTATATAGCTAATTACTAAAGTACTAAAGACTAAACTAAACTAATTACTAATAAAAACTTAAGTACTAAAAATGTAGTAGCTACTAACTAAATTACTAAACTAAACTAAACTAAAATAATCAAAAATACTCACCAACTTCACATACTTTCTTCAAAAAATTATCCAAATCTTTTTTATTCTTTGATTTCTCTTCTGAATTTTCAAACTGGCTAAGAATTTTTGAACATTCATCTTCGTTAGCCATCATTGTCGTGGTAAAATAAAATTTTCGGCTTACGCCTAATAAAAATAATTAATTAATTTTATTAACAATTATTATAATGACCTAATTAACCTAAATAATAAGTAAATTACAATTATAAACTCCCCAACACTAATTCAAACTGTTAACAAACAAATCAGGAACACTAGATCGCAAACTTAACGAAATTTGGTTTTAAACGAGAACGAATTTAGCATCGCGTCGCTAGCAACCAATCAGCTGATCGAGATCAGCTGATCAAACGAAAATTATAAAAAAAACCCTATATTATTTATTAATTATATATTTAAATAATTCATTAATTGGCGTTTTATAATTGATTATTAATCTATTAATACAAATATGCATTTTTTTATTATAATACATTATTAATTACACTACAGTAAAGTCCTGAAATTATTAGCGGTATGGAGTTTGGAAAAACTGAAAAACTCTTTGCATAAACGTTGTGTATATATATATATATATATATATATATATATATATATATATATATATATATATATATATATTGAGAGAGAAAAATGAATGACACAAAGAAAGAGAAGAAAAGAGAGAAAGAAAGAGAGAAAAAAAGAATAAGAAAGAGACTTCTACATGACAAAAAAGAATGTTTGACCAAAGAGCCAAATTCCAAGAAAAGGACAACATGACAAGAGTACAAAAGATAGGCCTGGCGACCTCCATATTTTCTAATCTTATTTTGTATCTTCTATTTAAGCTGTTCGTCTGAATGGACGGCTGTATGAACCCAGAAGATATTGAAGATATGTAAAATATTATTGATAATTATTGACCGATGGCGGCATTCCTATTTTGGAGAATGGTGGAGTGAAGTATACGTGAGTACATAAGAAGCAAGCTTCAGAATTGACAGGAATAAAATTCATCCAATTTTGCATTTGAGACTATCCACTAATACAAGATGCAAACAGTATCGAACAAACGATCTACATCTACCGTTTTTGGAACGAAGGTTTGTTAATGGGCGGCTCTGAAAGGTGTGTGAGTATCGAAAGAAATGGTGGAAATACTGAAAAGAATGTGCAAAACGTCAAAAATGTTAGTAGGGAGTGGTGCCGAACTTGGGAATGTATCAAGGCAAGGTATTTGAAAGAAGAAATAAACTATAACACAATGATTTTTGGCAATCGACAAGTTCCAACTCATTTTTTTATTAACGAAACTTTTGAAAGGCTTCTACAACTTGTCTTAAATGTTTCGAAATTTTATTGTTTAATTCTTTAGTTTAGTGAGGTTTAGTTTAGTGAAAAATTAACATTTTATCTGATGGATAGCTTTAAAATTATTTTATTCAAAGAACAAAAAATTTGAATGAAAATAAACGTAAACTTTGTTGACGTAATTTTCAATTCACTCGTAAACTTTAACAACAGCTTGGATACCCAGCAAATAATAAGAATAATAAAAAATAATAATAATTAGAATAAAATTAAAACCACCTGAAAAAATGAACGATAAAAAGCACAAATACGGCAACCAGTACGATTCCTCGATCGGAAACTTTGGCGGGAGTGAAGATTTCAACGAATTCTTCAATAAAATCAACGAAATACGTAAGTTTTTATTAGGAATTTATTCCTTTTTTTGAATAATTCTTCTAAGAGTTGTTTACTTATCAATTTCCAAGTAAAGTTTCTCAGGAAAACTGCCTACACAACATTGTCTTAGGCATCACACCAACTACCTGCAATGAAAACGAGATTTCCCATGCGATCGAACTCGGCACCTAGACGATTAAACTAGTCCATCTAGACCAGGCACCTAGACCATTAGACCTGGGCACCGACCACTATAAAAACCCCATTTATAAACAACTAAATGATTAGAACAATTTCTAAACAATTAAATGATTAAACATTAAAAAAAAAACTTAAAAATCGTTAGAGGCCATTGTAAAGGACATAAACTCGAACGACGAGCAAGTTGCGATGAACTGCATGAAGAGAGTCGAGGCCTATCTCTCTAGACACGACCTCTCTTGCCAGCAGAACAACAACTCCTTGCACGCACATGCACAGCACACCAGCAACAACACTCAATCAACATCCGGACGAAATTGAAAAGGTTTCTCTGAGTTTTTTGGGGCATTATCAAGGATTTTTTCAGATTAAAATGTCGGAATTTCATAGGTTTTGGAAAGAATTAATGAAACTTTAAATTGATATGGTGGATTTTCATAGGTATTTGAAAAAAAGAAATCAAGAATTTTAAACAGATTGTCGTTTTTATGAGTTTTTTGAAAAAATTATTAAGAACTTGAATTTATATGTCGGTTTTTAAAAAGTTTTAAAGATTTGTTAATTTCAACCGTTAAATTTTGGTATTAAGAGATAAATTCGAGTAAAATGTGGTTTAATGCTTGGCAGTTTTTATGTTCTCTTTAAACTCATTAGTTGGCTATCGTTGATGAATATATTGAGTTTATAAGTTTTGAAGTTGAAATCTGAAAGTATTTTCAAATTTCACAATTCAATAGCTCCGTCCAGAAAGCCAGCAATGAAAAATTAAAAATTGTGAAGAACATGGTTGAGTTGTAGATTGATTTGGACAAAAAATGAGACAACGATTTTGAAAATTTTTTGGACTTGAAAATTCAAAGGTTGGTTTAATTGAGTGGTGTACGTTTTGTCGCTATTTAAAAATATTTTTGGTAATATTATAGTCTTTCATCATTTATTTCCATGATTTCACACAATATTTTGCCTCTTAACTTCGAGATTTTGTCAGGACTATTTTTAATTCGAAGTTGTTTATGTGAAGAATTGAACTTATACATTGTGAATATCATCTGATATTTTTAAATATTTAATAACAAGTTAACAAAAATAACTTATTCAAGACGTTTGAGCCATTTCAACTGTCAAACTTTTTTCAATTTAACAGAAAATATAATCAAAATATAAGAAAAAAAGTTAGACGATTCAAAGAAACCCACCAAGATCCAAACGAATTTCGCACATATTCTCCTTACCTAGTGCTTATATTTCAATTCCGATTAACCATTTATACAAGATAAACCTTTTCGGACATCGTCACATCATAAGATTTTCGATTCTGTTAAAAAAATTTTTGTTACTAAACATCTTATAACAACAGATCAACAGCCAATTTTATTTTGCGTTCTGCTAATTTGTAAATGTAATTCTAATAAGGTTTCACATCACTAGTTTGTCCACCATTTCTGCGAGTGTACCTATATAAACTTAAAATTATAATATTTAATTATAAAATTTCGATAGAGCCGAATATTTTAGTTCGAGCAAAATGAGACACCTAAAATCTTTTCGTAAAATATCGTTTCGTAAAATATCGATATACAGAGACAGTTTCATATTCGGAAGAGCCGGGTTCGTCAATTCAAACGTATTCATTCATGTATTATCGTAACAAATTATCACCTTAAAGATCGGACAATTAACGTAGCGGCTCATGTAAATACTGATTTACCGACAGTTTAAAATACCGGAAATAAATATACCGATAACTATCGATCTGCCGATAATTACCGTTTGTCGAGTAGTAGTTTAAAATTCGAGTCCTTAAAATTTTGCGCTATTGTGTTTTTATTTCAGATCTAGTGTAAATTGAATGCAACTTTGTGAAAGCAAGTTTAGTGCAATGATGGCTTTTTTCACTAACTAAACTCACGAGATTTCTAGGAAAATGTTTGATTGTAAGTGTTTCTTGGAAGATGATGCACAACTTAATAATTACTGTATATATATATGTGTCCGTGTGTGTGTGTTTATGTTTGTGTGTGTGTGTGTATGTTTCTATTTTATTCGATCACTCATTTATTCACTTAGTTTATTAACTCGTTCGTTTATTCGTTCGTTCGTTCGTTCGTTTGTTCGTTTGGTCGTTCGATCCTTCATTACGCAAATTTAAAGCAATGTCGCAAGCCAGCACCAGAAGTGCGTCGCATTTTTTGGTTCATTAGTCTATAGCGAATTTCGAATTACACACACACACACACGCACACACACACACACACACACGCACACACGCACACACACACACACACGCACACACACACACACACGCACACGCACACACACACACACACCAGGATAAACATTTCTCAATACTCTTATCTCATATCACTGTATTTTACTGTTTGCCATGTTATGTGGGGATCGTTGTACATTTGAATGCAGTCACTACAACACCAAACCATTGCACCATCTTTCCACCGATTACCTTAAAAAGTTCAGAAGTCACGGAAAATTTTGAACTTCATTTTAAAAAAATTTATAGAATACTCGTTCATCTTTGAGAAGTTGATTGACCTTAACATATAAATAGAACTCACTCATTCATTCAACTGTTAATTAAAAAAAGATCAAGAATATTAGATGCACACACATTCATACACGCACACACACACGCACGCACACACACACGCACACACACACATACACACAAAACATAATGATGAAAGACAGAGCGTTAAATTTTCAAACAATAGATCAATTTCATAATGACACACTGAATAACACACACACACACGCACCCACACGCTAATTCACGCACACAAACACACAAACTCACGCACACATATATTCGTTCATTCATTCATTTTCATTCACTCACTCATTGATATAAATATAGATTTTTGTAAATGTTTGTAATTTTATTTATAACAATATCAGAGTAAGTTATAGTAAACTTTTCATTGACCGTTTTGAATGTTTTCATTTATTCATTCTTCTTCATTCATTTGTTCACTTAACCATTCACTCATTCGTTCTATAATTAATTAATTAATTAATTCATTCATTCATTCATTCATTCATTCCATCATTCATCCATTCATTGATTCATTCACTCATTCCTTCATTCATTCATTTACATGTTCATTCGTTCGTTCATTCTTCCTTTCATGCATTAAAAAACAACAAAAATTCATTTGAGGATATCATAATTTATTGTACATTCTCCCCAAATAGCCAGCAAGCAATCAAAAAATATAAAATCTTCAAAAATTTCAGAAACAAATTTTCCAAAAACGGTTAGCTTCAGTTTAATTTTATCATTTAAAATTGTTAAAAATTATTTAATTTCGGTATAAAACACTATCATTATCTTCACACACACACCACACACACACACACAAACACACACACACACACACATTGAATGTGGTGGGTTAGGATTCGAATTCGGCCATCACAACAGCTGAACCAGACCCCTTAATCATTACCCCTTCGCCACCATCATATTATTTCAATTACTATCGTTATTAATTGTTATCATTTAATAACATAATGTTATTAATTATTATTATTATTATGAATTATTACTATTATTATTGTTTGTTAATATGATAAAAATAATATTAGCAGATGAATGCGATTGAGGTCTTAGTTTTAGGGTTTCTACCTCTAATCTTGCAGCGTAACTTTTTTTTTTATTTGTTATATTTAAATTTGTGAGCATAGTATAATTTAGTATTTGTATTTTGTATTGAATATTGTATTTTATTTTGTATTGTATTGTATATTTTGTTGTATATTGTATTGTATATTGCATTGCATTGTATTAAATAAAATATTAAATATAACTATGAATGAATGAATGAATGAATAAATGAATGAATGAATGAATGAATGAATGAATGAATGAATGAATGAATGAATGAATAAATGAATGAATGAATGAATGAAAGAATGAATGAATGAAAGAATGAATGAATGAATGAATGAGTATAAATATTTAAATAAAAATTGAAATATTTAAATAAATACCCTCAAAAACCATCCCAAACACCTTCAAAATCCACAACTACTCCCTAGTAAAAATTTGTCAGTCAGAAGTGACTTGTGGTTTGTGCGAAAACATGATGAAGATTGGGGACCAGATGCCAAATCATTGTTTCATCAGCTCACCCACCACCAAATGTACAGTTTCCTGCCAGGCTCAACTGGATGTTCGTTATGGTGCCGGTGAGGATAGCATAACTTAGTATTTTGATTATTGTATTTTGTATTGTATATTGTATTTTGAATTGTATATTTTATTTTGTATTGTATATTTTATTGTATTGTATTGTATATTGCATTGTATTGTATTTTATATTGTTTATTGTATTGTGTTGTATACTGTATTGTATATTGTATGGTATATTGTATTGTATATTGTATTGTATATTGTATTGTATATTGTATTTGTAATATATTGTATTTGTATTATATTGTAATTGTATTATATTGTATTTGTATTGTATTATAACTTAGCGTCACGTAATACAACATAACGAGCACAAAAGTCAATACCATCTGTATATCCGAATTTGATGTAGTATTAAACAAGTAATTAAGTAAAAACATATTACTACTAATACTACAACCACTGACTGATCAATATGAATCATTGATTGTATTAGGAGTTTTTTTTTATTATCACCTACCTTCTGCATCTGTTACATTTTGATGGATGAATTTTAGATAATGAAGTTTTACTACACAGTTTGGACAGATTTTAAAAATAATTTTTAATTTACTTCTATTACTACTACCACCATTACTACTACTAATACTACTACTACTACCACCACTACTACTACTACTGCGGCTGCAGCTACTACTATTACTACTGCTACTGCGATCGCTGAACATTTTAGCATTTCAATTATTAAAAACAATTAATTGAACATATTTATGACATTTTTACGATATTTTTTTTTTAAAAACGCATGGCGGAATAAAACTAATTTAAACCTCACATTATGAAAAACGAATAACTCAGCCAGGAATAACAGGGTGTAAATACATCTAGGCACTCAGAGACCCAATTTTTCCATGAAATTATTAAAAACTTTAAAAATAGAAAAAAAATTCTTTCTTCAAAGGACATTACCACAAAATTTCATGCACAACTCAAAAACCAAACGATTCTACAGCTTCTCACTCAACAACTTCAAACACTTTTTTCATTTCTAAGTCGTAATATTATTCAACACGCCAGGATTAGTAGTTAAACTGAACATAAACTTTTGAAAATTGTTCAACCTGGCTGAGTATGGGTTAATTATTTAAAATTTCACCATCTTTATAACCCAAGCAACAAATTTCCGCAAAAATTCCGATTTTTTTTTAAATAAACAGATAAAGAAGCAGTTATAAAGAGGGGATGTACTAATTTTAGGAACGAGCGTTTCACGAGCTCTGCTCAGAATTCAGTAACATACATGTCTAGGAGGAATGAAGAGAGGGCCAACTGTGGCCCGCCATGGCAATTGTTCTACCTCTCTGAAATGAGTAAGAAACTGCCTGCCTCCTTTTACGAGAACCTCATTTCGAAGTGGGATACTGCTTACTGTTTGTAAGTGCCAGGCCAGCATACGAAAGGGTACAGTTTTTTGATGAATTTAAAATTTATGTTCTGATTTTTATGATAAAATTAAACGTTTTAGAAACGATTTCAATTCAAACCTTCCTTAAAATAAATGAAATTTCTTCAAAAAATATCTAAAATACCATTCACTGCATAGTTGAATGATAAGATAGAATGCTGTGTTATAAAATACATTGATATTGACATGTCATTGAATATATATGTAGCTACACATGCATAAGGGACGTATTTAAACTTTATCAATACAATTCAATAGTGAGCTGTGCAACAACGTTAATGATCTCACATCTAAAAATTAGCTACATATCTAGCTAATTACTTAGCTACTTATATAGTTAACTAATTAGCTACCTATCTAGCTAGCCAATTAGCTACCTATCTAGCTAGCTTAACTACGACCTCCAATTTTTCCGAGTTACACAATTATATAAAAAGAAATTAGATGGTGCAATTGGGATGAAGTAAAGATAGCCGAGATCTTAGCTTATTTTGATTATATGTAGATCGGTAATATTTTTAATGTTTCTAGGTACTAAGTTTTTCTGAATTTTAGAACCTAGAATTTCAAAACTAGTCGTAATAAATTTTAGGTGTGTTTCATAAGAGTAAAACACGCCTAAAATTTATGATGTGTGTCTTTTGTTTATAGTTTGGACGGATTCACTGTAAGTATAAAAGTCAGAGAAAATAGTGGAAATGAAGTATTTAAAAATTTGTGAGCAAAGACAGAGAAAAATTAAATGTTTGGACAAAGAAGAGACACGTCAGTTTCAAGTAGGACATTTCAAATTTCATATTTTCACTATATTTATTCAACTCACTTCAATATGGTATATTAAACAAATCCAAAAATTTGTGTAGCATTTAGTATTTTAGTCGGATTGTAATCTAGCTGGAAGCATTGAGTGGGTTGGAACGCGAAGTAATCTCACAAATTTACTAGAGGGAAAGACCTTTAACCTTCTGAACTGTGACCTGTTTCTGATGCGCTAGTTTGCTATTGGTAAAGTAGAAACCAGCAGTAATCATATACACTCACAGCCCAAAATCATTCTGCCATGTAGGTACTGTACATTCACGTTGATTAATCAAATCAGACAACAGATGAACTAGAAAATTTTCACGGCACCATGCGTAGTTTTAGGTGGGGGCCATGGAATCGAGGACGTGTGGACGCTGCGGGAATGAATTGAAATATAGAGACCCCATACCTGATGAATGTTTCATACAGGAGTCTTTGGAAATGTGCTCAGGCCAGCATAACCAGCGTTTGCTATGCTCGTTTATAAAATCTACAAAATGATCTCATTTCAATCTGTTTAATGACATGTTAATTTCATTAATTTTTATTAATTTAAAAAAAAACAAAAATCATGAATCAAATACTATGTGTGATGAGTGTAATTGTAACTGCGCGCGAGAGTGCGTGTGTGTGCGTGGTGTGTGTTTGTGCGTGTGTATGTGTGACTGCTACAAATTACATAATAACAAACAACTCATTATTTCATAATAAATTAATTAGTTGTTCGATCAGTTTAAACAAATTTCGAAAAAACGTCTTCACAATTCACTCGTTACTAACAATTTCAAACTTTGCAAACTGAATTTATTACAAGTAGCTTGATAATTTATTTATTATTTTTTTTAAATAAACACACATACATATACACTGACAAACCCACATACACATAAATATACACAGACAAACACATAAACATACACGCATATATTATGATAAGTTTGCTTACAATTAATTTTAAAAACAAATATAAATGGATGGATAAGTATACATAAATATGAGTGTGTGTGCATGTGTGCATGTGTGTGTGTGTGTGTGTGTGTGTTACTAGACTGACGAGAGAGACGAGAGAGGGATAAAGAGAGAAAGAGAGAGAGAGAGATGAAAAAAGATGAAGAAAAAAGTTGGTGTATATGTTTGTTGTATGTATTTACAAATGTGTGTATATGCATGTGTGTGTAGTGTGTGTGTGCGTTTGTGTGCGTGTGTGCGTGTGTGGCTGGGCTGTCATCAGACGTACCATTCCCTATCTTCCTTCTGACACCTGCCACTGGATGACAATCTCTTCGTTATGTACGATTTCTCATTTTTGCTCTTAGAAAATTTTTTCGCCGCGCCGCCGCCCAACTTACTGCTACCATTTAAGCCACTGGGAGTGCCGCTTGAACTACTGAGGCTGAGTTTTTTAAGGGAGAGGACCGTGCCGATTCCAGCGAGACTGTTGGCGTCCGTGTTCGACTGCACGCAGGCACCTCTCACCAATGTGGAACTTTTTAGATTATTAACACTACGATCGTTGCTATTATTAACGCTGTCGTTGTCAATAATATATCGATTACTCTCACTAGCTAAATCGACATTATTGTTCATATTATTATTACTATTATTACTATTATTATTGTTGTTGTTGACGCTGTTATTTACAACGGACGTGACGTCGTTGAGGCATATTTGGTATTGATACTGCGACCTCGAGTCGACCTTGTACGAACCCTGGTTCCTTGACTTCATCTTACAGATGGCAAGTGTCACCAGACAGATGAATATTATTGTGCCCGTTACGACCGCTGTGGCCAATATTATCTGCGAATTATCATTATTGTTGTTATTATTTTTATTATTGTTGTTATTATTATTGTTGTTATTAATGTTTTATTGTCGTTGCTGTTGTTATAATTGTTAGCATAATTATAACAATTATTGTGATTGTTCGTGTTGTAAAGTTTCGAAAAATCGGAAATAATTTATAAGCAAATATAAAACAACAACAACAAAAACAACAACAACAACAATAATAATAATAGTTATAATTATAATATTATTATTATTAAATATAATTATAATATTAATAATAATTAAAAAGACCTGTTTGATGAGTATTATATCGTTGTCGTTAGTGTCTCGAGACAGACTTTTAAAAAACTGAAAAATTGACAGGGTCGTCGTCTTCCTCCCCATCATCATCATCATCGTCGTCGTTGTTGTTGTTCTTTTTGTTGTTGTCATTGTGACGTTATGACGTCTTCTGCTGTTGTTGACGCTGCTGTCAATTATGACGTCATCATGGTCAATGTCATCGCCGGTTAATGCATCGTCATCTAGGCGGTTTTTTCCGTAAATTTCAAGTTTATTATTATTATTGTTGTTGTTATTGTTGTTGTTGTTAATTAAGTTGTAAGGAGTGTTGTTACCGTGGGAGTTAGTTTCAATTTTAGTATAATCAGAGAAAAAACTGTGAAATGTTCTAGAATGATCAGTCGGTCGATTGAACGATGATTGGTTAATGGTAAATGTTGTTGCTGTTGTTGTTGTGATGTTGTTGTTGTTGTCGTTTGAGTGAGGACTTACTGCGTTAATTTGCATATTAAATGAAGACGACGACGACGATGATGATGGTGGTGGTGATAGTAACGATAGCGAAGATGATGATGGCGTTGATGATGATGACGACGACGATGATGATGATGATGGGGATGATGACGTTGATAACGAGTAGGAAATATTATCAAAACTCATTTCGTATTCATGAGATGTCTCTGTAAACGAAAAATATTTTGATGATGACGACGTTGATGATGACGACGATGATGAAGAAGATGATGATGGAGATGATGAGGAAGAAGAAGATGAGAAAGAAGAAGATGAGGAAGAAGATGATGACGACATAGTAGGCATAATTAGTTCGTTTTTCTCTCTGCTATAAATGTTGTTGTTGTTGTTATTATTATTAATGTTGTTATTGTTGTTATTACTAATGGTGACGTCATTGTTGTTGTTTCTATTCATAATGATGTTGCTTCTGCTTTGGTCTCTGTGGCTATCGCCCTCGGGATCTCCAAAAAGTCTTTTAATAAAGATAGATTGAGTTTTAAATTTACACCTAGTATGTATATATATATATATATATATATATATATATATATATATATATATATATATATATATAAATAAATATATATATATATATATATATAAATATATATAAATACATATATATATATATATATATATATATATATATATATGTATAACACACAAAGCGACATACAGTCACACTCACACACACACACATACACATACACACACACACACATACACATACACACACACACATATTCAGACATACAAATACACACATTATACACCTGTAACGTTATTATTGACATTATTTAAAATGTTATTATTTAATTATTTTTATTTATTATTACTTTTATTATTGTTATTATTATTAATTATTATTTTCATTAATTATTATTTTCCTAACTGTTTGTCGTGGCTCGTTTTAACGTGTCCGGCCAGCTTTATGTTCTCCATCTCAAACATGTTCAGACCATTCCAGTGAAAACCTTTCGCATGTAGATACGTGTGTGTGTGTGTCTTTGTATGTGTGTGTATGTTTGTGTGTGTATGTTTGTCTATGCGTGTGTCTTTGTGAGTGTGTGTATATTTGTCTGTGTGTCTATGTTTGTCTGTGTGTCTATGTTTGTCTGTGCGTATGTGTTTGTCTGTGTGTCTATGTGTGTTTGTCTCTGAGTGTGTCTGTGTGTATGCTTGCGCGTGTGTGTGTGCGTGTGTGTGTGATGTATGTTTGTGCGTACCTATTTTGCATTTTGCTTGTTTGCTTACTGCGTGTGTGTGTACGTGAATATGTATGCATATCAGTTTGTATATTTATGTTTACGCGAATGTATGCTTGTATGTGCTTGTATATGTGTGTGTACATTTGTATGAACGTGTGTGTATGTACGTGTGTGGGTTTGTGTGTGTTCGTTGGAGAAGATTATTCATGTGTAACGAGAATAAATTTGGTTTTCCATGTTTTATGATTTGTTGTTTTTCCAATGCCCACCTGACATCAAGCCGACGAAATGATTGGCTGTGACGTCACGACCATCTCCACCAATCAAGACCCCCATCTGGTGGTTGAAAGTCGTGTGTTGAGGCCCTGTTTCGAAGAAAATTGTGAATTAATTTCGATAAAATTCTTTTTTAATTTTGAAAGAATGGCTAATAATAACGTAAATGCAAAATTTACTTCAAAAAAATAGTTTGGCTGTTTTTATCTAATGTTAATTAGATTTAGCGTCAACCAATCACAAAGCAGTTAAATCTCCCAGTCCTACCAATCACCGTTAGCGTAGTAATAGACGGGCGATCTCTCGTCCAATCGCAGACTAGAGTTTCCGCCCCACCTAACAAAGACGACCCTGTGGACAGCACCATCATCGACCCTGACTCCTCCCACTTCAGTCACGTGATCATTCAGCCCCATGTTGTACGTGGCTTGTAACGTTCCGTTCCTCTGTGTATACAATTTCATGAAATGTATGTATGTTTGTATGTATGTATGTATATATGTATGTACGTATGTACGTATGTATGTTTTTATGTATGCATGTATGTATGTATGTATGTATGTATGTACGTATGTATGTTTTTATGTATGCATGTATGTATGTATGTATGTATGTTTGTTTGTATGTATGTATGTATGTATGTATGTTTGTATGTATGTATGTATGTATGTATGTATGTATGTATGTATGTATGTATGTATGTATGTATGTATGTATGTATGTATGTATGTATGTATGTTAGTATGTATGTACGTACGTGCTTCTGTTTGTATGTGTGTGTGATCATTTGTATGTGCGTTTGTATGTGAGTGTGTGTAGTGTAGTGTATATGTGTGCTTTATCGTTTGTATGTGCGTGTGTATGTGCGTGCGCTTCAGTGAGTCTTTTTGTATATGCGTGTGTGTGTGTGTGTGTGTGTGGAGAATGTTCCGAAATTTTCTTCTTCAAAATTGATGCGTTCCGTTATATGAAGTGAATGATGACGACCATGATGATGATGATGGGGATGATGGCGACCATGATGATGATGATGATAATTATAATAATAACAATAATAATAATAATAATGACAGTAAGTAAAAAAAATGTTGTCACTTGATGGTGATGATGATGATGACGATGATGATGACGATGATGACGACGATGATGATGATGATGATGATGATAATGTTACAAACGTACGAGTTGGAGTTGGATGAAGTCGTTGGATGTGCCACTGACGACACGCACCAACACGCCGCTCGACTTTCTGGCCAGAAATCTGTTTCAAGTTTGTTTTCAAAAAAAATTCTTTTTGATTTAATTTAATTTTGTTCGGAGTTTCATTTCACTTTTAGTATCGAATTTTGTTTCTTTTATTTATTTTCATCATTTTATTAACAATTTTATTATTTCAAATTAAACAAAACACAACAAGTTCATAAAATTACATTTTATACAGTTGAATGAATTACATTAACAAGTATTTTTTTCAATAGAATAAAAAATAAAAAAAAATCAGTCCCATGTCTAGATGTTAGCTCAGACGGTAAAGTGCCACGTAATGCTTGATTGTAATTGTTCGATCACCTAGTTCGAATCCTCTTTGTTCACAATTCTTACATCTTATTAAAATACAACACAAAACAGTATATAGCAGGAAAAATAGTTATTCTCATTAATATTCATTGGAGCAACGGTAATATTAATCACCTGAAAGCTAATTGGTCAGTTTGACTGTCTGGCCAAGCGCTGTCGGGGTATTTGAACGTAAACAAACCACCTGATTGGCCGAACTCGTAAACCACGCCCACTGCAAAATTATTAATAATTATATTTTATTTATAATTATACATCATAATTTTAAAATTACTGTTCAAGTCATAATTTTAAAAACGTCATCATCTACGTCATCATAAGTAATTTTACATTCACACGCACACACACGCGCACACACACACACGCACACACATGCACGCGCAGACGCACTTAAGTAAACAAACATGCTTACACACAGTCAATGTAAATGTACATAGCTGTCAATCAACTAAAAAAGTGGGAGGTGCCGGGAATGCAAATTTTTTGGTGACGTCATTTGGTGCGAAAACTAACGAGCCGACCAATCAGAAATGGGTTGACATCAGTGGTGATAAGATGACGAGTGTGGTGGGGCGGTAATGATGATGATGATGATGGTGATGATGATGGAGTAAATGATGATGATGATGATGGTGTTAATGATGATATGGCGGGCGACAAATTTGTTTCAAGTTGTAGAATTCAATACATATATACATACAATCAAAATTTCAAACATATAAACAAACAAACAAACAAACAGACAGACAGACAGACAGACAGACAAACATATGTACAAGTGAAAAATCTTATTGACTCTTGAATGGGTTGGGCAATGAGAAGCTTCCTTTTGTACAAAATTTACGCATCCATACATTTATCTACGTTTCTGTTACGTATAAATATTCTTTTATGTATATAGGTACCGTACATGTATCTTTGTATATATGTATGTATGTGTGTATGTATGTATGTATATATGTATGTATGTATATATGTATGTATGTATGTATGTATGTATGTATGTATGTATGTATGTATGTATGTATGTATGTATGTATATATGTATGTATGTATGCATGTATGTGTGTATGTATGTATGTGTGTATGTATGTATGTATGTATGTATGTATGTATGTATGTATGTATGTATGTATGTATGTATGTATGTATGTATGTATGTATGTATGTATGTATGTATGTATGTATGCATTATTATTATTAATGAAAAATTTAAGAAAGCGCTAATTCAAATAATCTCAAAAGCGCTATCTAAAAAAAATATCATGGCATGATCAACAAAAATAAAGAGTTATCAGTGTATTTCAACGAAAAAATTATAAGAAAAAAAAACACAGTCTTCATTATTTCCTTAATCTAACATGGCACAATAAACAAAATAAATCACTCAGTTATAACTAAAAGAAGTCAGTTCAATGAATTACAACGAAAATAAGTAAGTTTGTTTTCTTTTAAAATCAGGCAGGTTCAACTCCGGATCTCTTAGAAAGGCAGGCAAATTGTTCCAAACAGTATGAATGTATGTATGTATGTATGTATGTATGTATGTATGTATTTATGTATGGATATATGTTTGTTTGTATGTTTGTTTTATGTATGTATTAATATTTGTTTGTATATTTCTATGTATTTTCAATGGTTTTATGTTAAACGATTTGTAACAAAGTAACTCAACCACAACTAAAACTACCCTAACCTCTACAACTACAACTGCTACAACTACACCTACTAGAACAACTACAGCCACAATTGCAGCAACAGACACTTCAGCAACCACAAGGGCCCACACGTTACTTGCTGCAAACGGCTGTAAAAAAATTTCAATACATTCTCTTTTTCAAAATAATGTACAGCGAAATACATTCACATGAAGGATGGAGACAATTTGTTTTTCAGAATCACGCACAAACACACGCACACGCACACACGCACACACACATATATTACAAACATACATACACTACGGTCTCCTGATTATGTAAAATCAAAGCTGTTTCAAACTAATTTAATGAATAATACACATACATACATATATACATAAACATACATATATACAAACATAAATATAAACAAATACATACACATACAAACATACATATATGCATACATACATACATACAAACATACATACATAATATGTGGTATTGATACAAATCTTTGATTCCATTTATGAATATCTATGCCCCTATTTATCAATATTCTCGCTCGCAATTTCATTTCTGTGTTGTATCTCTCGCTACCTGCTTGTATGTGCGTGTTTATCCACATATACTCACAAATCTAATACACACACACACCACACACACACACACACAAACACACAAACACAAACAAAGTTAAATAGATTTTCAGAATGAAGACGCAGATT